>NW_026086605.1:22685000-22920000 GCF_022539395.1 Myiozetetes cayanensis
TGCTTCCTGGTGCTGAAAGTTGAGGTGGTCTTTTGCATTACAGCATTATATTTTATGCCTCGTTTAGTTTTGGTTGTTTAATTTGCTTTTTCTAATACAGTGTACTGGAAAAATGTAGTGACTTGTTTATATTAGGCAAGCATTAAAATGACTGTTGGGAATTTTGGGGGTTTGGATTCTTATATTCTAAGCTAAATACCTTATCTTTGAATGTATATGTCCAGTGTGACTTTAGCTCAAGGCTGGTTAGAAGAACCCATGACAATGAGGTTGGAATGGAGTAGCTAAGACAGCTGTTGGTGCAAACTCTTACCACACTTTTACAATAGCCTCCTCCAAGCAGATAGGCTGTGTTTAGTAATGCACTGACTTCCACTTGATGTTGACTGTATTAAAATAACAAGCTTTACAGAGGTAATAGCTCCTCTGCTTCATGGAATGTGGGCAGTGCTTGCAGGCACTACATACATGTTTTGGAGGGTTTTTTCCTCTCAATTCTATAATATCCCTTCAAAGTTGCCGAATTTCTTTCCTGTTTTATTTGTGGATTAAAATTGCACAATTTTGTTAATTTTAAAGCAAGTTATTTATGTACCAGTGCACGTTTATTGGGTTGGACTAATTACACATTTTAGAGAGGCTGTGCTCTTTTATTATTTCCTTCATAAGATACCATTACATACACAACATATATCTATATTAGACACACAAGTCCAGGTTGTATTGCAAGTATTACCAAGAACCAAGAGAAATAATAATAAATAGAATTTACTATTAGCATATGAGGCAGAGGCAATTAGGCAAACCTGGTTTTGAACTTTTAACCCATTGTAAAAAGTGCCAGTCACAGCTTTATCTGCTGCAGTTTTCCTACTAGAAATTATTGAGCTGTTTTTTTCTACATCTTTCTGCATCTGGGAGGAAGCATATGTTCATCTGAAGAAAGTAGCAGTGTGGCTTCTTAAATACACCTAATCTTTCTTATGTTTGGATTTTATAACTCTTAGAATTTGGCACTAATTCTCAGTATTTATACTCCCCTCAGTGGTACACACAGAGCATGACTGTTTTTAATGTGGGTCACTTTGTTAGGAGATATATTTGAAATCAGTATATTGATCAGAATTGTTAGTGAGAACACTAGTGACATTAGTTGCCTTATGTCTCTGTAATTATTTGTTTCCCAAGAAGTTTTTGAACAGTGTTGGCTCCAACACGCTGACTTAAAATATAATTTTCAGTTTCCTTTTCCTATTAGATAGGTTTCTGCAATTTTTGGCATAAATAACTTTTCAATTTCATTCTTACATTCTTAAAGCGCCTAATAAAATTATATGCTTTGAGCAAAATTTAGGGGGGATTTCTGGGACTACTTAATGCTTGAATCATGATTGTCATTGAAGTAACTGGGCGTACAACTACTTCATCTTACACTGCACATATCAGTATCAAGTGACTGAGTAAAATTAACAATGAAGACCTGCTCAGTTTCATTGTTTGAGTTGAATTTTCTTTTTTAAATGCTTTTCCCTTGCAATAATGCTGTATTTGGACATCTCACAACATCTTTTGTCTCTGTAGAAGTGCTGAGAAGATGGAAGTATTTACTTAGAGAATAAGCAGTTTGATTTAAATACAAAGTGTGCTTTTTTTTTTATGAGAAGTGAAAGCAGAGCAGTGTATTCTTTCAGTCAGGCACAAAGTGACTGTTATAGTATATTTTGCATTAATTCATGGAAGGACACTTGCCTAAATCACTTTCTGTCTCTTGCGGAAGTCTTTGATCCTGGTGACAGTTTGACTGCATTAGTGAGAGTGTATTGGTTAATCCTTTGCTTAACTTGTTCTTTTTGGCACAGCCAGGGGCCTTTCCAAAGATAATCTGTCAGCATAGGCTAAATCCTAATCAAACAGGCCAAAAGAGGAGTGGGAGATGTGTTGTATGCTGAAGAACTCCTTTTGGGAGATATTTTTTGATAGGATATTTTTTAGTGTAAAATGTAAATGTAAGTATTTATATAAACTCAACCTAGTCATAAGGTCTTGCATCCCCTTTGAACAGATTGGTTAAAGAGTACATTTCAGATGCTATAAATGCTGTACATCTGCTTTGCTACCAGCAGTTGGCTTTGTTAGGTGCCTGGATCTTTTCAAGTCCTTTAGTATTGAACAATACATCTGAATTTCTAGTTTCATAATGTAAAAAACTGATGAAGACAGAAATCTTTCTCAGTGAAAAATCTGGTATCTGAAAAACCTGCTCACATGTGGATGGTTAAGATTCTAAGCCAAAAAACTTCTTTTTCACTGCAAGTGAATGAAACTGGAAAGTATCATCTGAATTGGGAAAGTTCTAGGTCACTTTAAACCTGACTCTCGTGAATTACCACTGATAAAACCTACATGAGACATAAAAGTAACAATCAGTATCCTTGGCTGTGTAGCATAAAATCAACTGGTGTACATTCATTTAGTTTTGCAAAATAAATTGGAATTGCAAAAGATCAGGAGACGTCTTGTCTTTCTCCAAAATATGTCTTGATATTATTGATTATTAGTAAAGTAATCTGTTCTTTCAGAATTGAAGTGTTTCGGTTTCTTTGCAGAATGGTGCTTAAAAAGTGCTTATTAATGTACCTGTGGAGGGAAACCTGAGATACATTTTTTCCCTTGTCACTTCAGCAATCAACTGTAATAAGAGCTGATGTAAAATTTTCATACACTTTAAGGCATTCTTTAATGTCTTTATGCTACTTGAAATGCTTTCCATTTTCATTTCACTTAACAAGCATATTGGGATATTCTTTATGCAGATAAAACAAGCTTAAATAAAGTTGTTAAAAATGCCTGCAAGTAAATTGCTTGTATATTCCTTTCACTCTACTTTTTCCTTCCCCTACACTTAACATGATTAAACTGAATATTATAATATAGTTCATGCTAAATGGTTCTATGATTCATATCAACCTTATTACTGTCAGCTCAGCCAAAACAATTTCACTTTCACAATGTCGTGCCACTCAAATATGTAGTGGTATTATGGCAAACATGGGATGCCTGGATTGAGATGCAAATATGTTTCATCTTTCTCAAATACATTTCTTCTCCTATTTCCACATAGCCAGTTTTCCACTTTGTTTTCCATTTAGATTTGGTGGACTTCAAACTGTGACAAAATGTTCCATTGATGTTCCATAGAAAAAGTGTAGACTCATGAGCTTCCACATTAATTAGTCACCCTAAAAAATGGATTAAAGATTTTTTTTTAAGGGGGAAAAACACATGCAAACAACCCAAAACCTACCTATATGTTTAACTTTTTTGCATATAAACAGATTGTGCTGATTGACTAGTTGAAATTGTCTAAACTAATAGAAGGAGAGAGGAAAGAAATGGAAGTCATCTCTGGCTGAGATTCTGATAATGGAGGGTTTTGCTGATTAAAAGGCAGTTGGCATTTTGTGACACAGAGAGGATTTCTTTCTGCCTGTACACTGCCATATTCTTTGTGTGCTCATCAGGTTGGGAATAAGTTGTGAAGATACTTTTAAGCTATTTAGGATACTCATTTAGGATACCCTATTTAGGATACCCATTTTCTTGAAAGCCTTTCCCATGAATCATATTGTAGAGAATGCTTTACAAGAGTATTGATACTTTTTTTAGGTAACTTCAGAGCTAATACCATGAATAACGTCTGAATCTGTGTCCTCTTTTATTAGAACTGGAGTGATTTCATGATTCCTAGGGTGGCAGATTGAAAGGTTGTAAGAGATCATTCAAACATTATAAAAAAAGACAAGACATAACTATATTTTTGTAGTGTCTATTGCATAGTGCAAGTTAAAATTCAGATCGCAGGTGTGGAGTTATCTGGTCAGAAGACACAGAGGAATTTGTCAATGCTTTGGGCATAGCTTCTACAGCTAGCTTTGAATCTCAACCACTTGAGAAACTGGATACCTCACCTTCTCTTTTTCAAACCCCATTTCAAGTCTGTTTTATGGTTTTTTTTGTAACTACATATTTATGTGAAGACTGGTATATGGTTTTTGGAAAGAAGACAGAGTTTTTAATGGTTTTTAATAGAACAAATCACTGACTGATCTGTTTTCTTTGAATCTTTGATCTGGATTGCTTTTATGCCTTTTCCCCACAAATTATTTTCCATGTGTAGAGAGGGAATTTCAATCTCGGAGCATTAACTTTTCTTTTTCTGAGACTTATGGAGAGTGGATAAAGCCACAAGGTTTTTGGGCAATTCTATTTAGACAAAGTCTTATGGGTTTTACAAAATTACTGTATACAGTTCTAGTGAAAAGCTGCTACTGGGTGGCCGAAGAAGGGCATACTTGGGCTTTCTGTCCTAATTGCAGCACAGTGTGCTGACCCATGCTTGATATATTAAAAAGACTTTGCATACCTGAATCTTAGGCACCTGTTTTTGCAAACTGTGGTATATAAGTAAACCTAGTGAGACAGGGATATGTTTGACAGGTTGTTGTTCTATCCTTTGGCATGCTATTTTGATTCTTTCTCTCACTTACTTTGTCTGCATTTTTTATTTTTGTTGCAATTTTTATTGCTACTTACTGTTTATCTTCTCTTTCATTAATTGGAAATTAATAGGAATTTCATATATTGACCTACTCCTAAGGTTTAATAAATAATTAGAGTTTTCAAAATACAGCAATCTGAGAGAAATTTTGGATGATAAATAGTTAGATTTTTTAAGAATACACTAGTCTGAAAGAGGTTTTGGATGATGATGGATATCTGACTCTGAAATTTCTGCCAGCTTATAGTCAGAAAAATGTTCTGGGATACACAGACTCTTGAGTTAGGTTTGCAATATATATTGTTGAATAAATTTTCCTCCTGTTTGAAGTCATAGGAATAAATATGCACTCTTCAGTTAGAACAGTGAGTGGCAGTTTTCTGCTTACGCATAGGAATCCTCTTGGGGTTTTTCATATGGTGGCAATTATTTCCCTGACTGTGTTAGCATGACTGTAAAGTAAACCAAGTAATAAATTAGGAAGATGGAGTTGAAGATGTAGAGCCTCAGCCCAGCTAAACTGTTTTGAACTATGCAATCATATCTGTGATGCTTTAGAGAAAGGCAAATAATTGTTTCTATGACATGGTGCTGGTCAATGTAGTGCATTGTGACACTTTGGTTATCTCCTATCTTAGCAGGTAAAAGAATAAACATGTTGGGGGAGTGCATGGCAGGATCCTGATTGACTGCAGCAGCAGGCGATTAATGGGCAACAACGCTCTGACAGGAACTGCTGACAAGGCGATAATGAGATTAGCACCTTCTGATTCTTTTATTAACAAGTAGCCAAAGAATCATTTGGGCAAGTCAGTAGATAATGATGGAAATTAAGGGACACTGGAACCTTTGGGTAGCAGATCATACTCCTAGTGCTCTGAAGGGTAACTTGCAGATTAACTGAATCATCTCCAGTTGCACATGTAGTCACTGAATGTGATATTGTTAGTTAAATATAAAAATAGTGGATGCATTACTGCATACATTTGTGAATGTTAATGACTCAGGCATATTGCAATGCAACAGTTCGCTTTATACGTGGAGCTCTTGCTCACTTTCAAGAAGTATGTTCACCAGCAGTGGTATGATGTGAACTGTTTTTTTTTCTTCTTGGAACTTCACGCTAGGATTGATGATTTGGAGTTATTGTTTCTTAGTTAGCATCTTTTCCTCATTGTGATGCTTGTCTTCATATTGATGTGTAAAAACAATGGCTTCTGGGGTAAGAGAGGGGGACATTATTATGACTGGAAGGAGGCATCTGAGGATCATGGAGAGGAGTGGGAATAAGAAAAATAGAGAAAGCTATAGATAATTTCAGTATGTGAATACTTGAGACGACTAGAGAGTGACAAGAAGTACAAGACTCTAAGAGCAAGCAGATGTGAAAGAGAATGAACACAAACATACTGAAGATTTTACTCTGCATCTCAGAGATAGTGCATTAGTTTCTGGGAAGAACCTCTATTGACACCTGTTAAAGGAAACAGCTCTATAGGCATGATTCTGGTAGAAGACTATGAGAGAGAAGATGAAGGCCTAAGGAGAATAAAAAATGTTAGGGTAAGAAAGGAAGGGAATAACCTGAACATGATAAAAGAGTTCAGACGTTTATAGGAGTTGGTTTGGCCTTTTTCTTATTTTACTGCTCTTCTGGCAAATATCACTGAATAGAAGTTTAATTTTCTTTATGGTCATTTAGGAGTGGGTTGGAGAAGGAAATTAATTGTTATTTTCAATGGGTTTCAGATCTTACTAGCTACAAAGGTATTTTATAAATGCATTTAATTGACTGTTTTGTTGACATTAATCCCATTTGACAAGAAAAATTGATAAGAATGTTTCCATGATTTTGCATTTGATCAAGTTAAAGCATCTTAATATTTATCATCATACTCTAAATTTGCTTGGAGTCTTTTTCCTGGGGGTTTGCACTGGTGCAATTACTCAGGTTGTGCACATGTAAATGGAAGCACAGATGTACAGACTGTCATGATTTAACCCTTCTGTAGATCAAAATAATTTTAAGATATAACTGATACAAATGTTACTTTTTATGTCTAATTACAGTCAGGCTGGCTATTCTCCACAATGCATTCGTGTTTAGGTTTACAGGTCACCTAAGTACTCTTGAAAGAACTAGTCAGACTTTTGTGGAATCAAAGGAGATTTTTTGTAAGTTTGGAACTTCACACCCTGAGGATATCATAAATGCTCCAGGTATTGGATCCCAGAACTTGTCCACCATCACTTTCTTCGTTCTTCTTTCTTCTTGAAGACAATGTGGGCTTTAACTGTCTTCATGTACTTGCTAAAGATCAGTCATGCATGCCACTGTCATCCTCTTAAAATTCTTTTTGTGTATGTGTTTGTGGTTTTGAGAGGCTCACAGTACTCTGCTCTAACTTAAAATAGTCTTGAAATCTCCATTATTTGGATGTTCTGTTTTCTTGAGCAGCTGATAGCTCAGTGTTAAAAGGAAATCAGCAGTGCCAACACAGTAGAGAGAAGTCTGTCTGCTTACCTTTATATTAATATATCTCTAATCATTAAGAAAATGGAAAGAGGAAAAAAGGGAGCTATTCTGAAGTCAAGAATAATGGCTTGCTTTACAGCAGTGTTTTCTTGACATGGCAGAGCTTGCTCATTTGTGTCTCAGACTTTCCTGTTATTCAGCCAAGTAAAATGGTTATCAATCTGTTTTAAGCGAAGAAAATTGAACTGGGTTTTTCAGGAGTATTGGTCGGCTTAGTTATGCCAAGCTGTTTCTTTGGATGGTAATAATAGATTTGTGCTTCAGCAGTATCTCTGACACAGCTGACTAGTTTTTAAGTTTACTTTTTTTTTTTCCCTCCCCTTCTCTGAAAAGCAAGTTGCCACCTGTACCTGGAATGGAAAGATGCAATCCAGTTGTTTCATTTTAAAAAAGATTTTTAAAGAGAAGGTATCTGATTTGCATAAGTTGATTTATATTTCACTCCTGTCTTTCTTTGCTAGTTTCTCTCTTAGAGGCAGACTAGAATAGTTTGGAATATTTTATCATTAACAATATATTAACAGGGAAAATGATAAACCTGGGGCAATGGTTCTCATAATTCCTTTTTAGTGCACTTATTTTTTTAACCAGTTTTTACAAACCAAATGTTAATGCATATGCCTGATTACTAACCACCTCTGGGCATCAAACCTGTTTTTTCTTGAGTGCAATAAGTGATTATCCAACTCATGCTGCTCAGAAAAAGAGGTTTTGTTTTAATAAGCAGTTTGCAGTTTGGCACACAATGCTGAGGAAAGCAACATTATCTCAAGCAGTAAACTCTGCAGTCATTGCAAAGCTTGACAAGAAAATGATTGAGTCTGTTTGTTATACCTTTGTGGGGCTGCCACTGCTGCTGATGGAAATGTTGCTGTTTATTCAGCAATGCAATAACACTTCCTGTAATTTATGGATGCACATTCCCCAGATTACTAAAGGTAATATTGTTGACTAAAGGAAAGTATACGAATGGATAGTTTCAGTTGTTCCTGTCCTTATAAAAGTGATTGACTGTTCACTTTGCACTGGGAAGAATTTGCACAGGCTCTTTCCCTCTTAACAATTACAGATTTCCCTTCCACTGACAGTTACAAATAACATGGAGGGTTCTAAGAGGCAAAAATGTACTAAATTCCACAGGTCCAAGGGAAAGAATCCTAGAAATTCTAGAACTTGTTCCTCACAGGTGGTATTTATACTATTTTGATGCCCTTTTTCCATCACTAAGAAGTTCTGTCACCATATGCAAGAAAGTTAAGATAATGTTTACTGTATTTCTGCACGTAGGAAGGACTGAGAAGTTGAGGGTAATGTGTAGATATCTGTCTCTCTTATCCTCTCTACACCAACACATTTTCTGAGAAGTAATATGTATTTACCTGTGGCCCTATTGTGGCTGTGTATATTAGGCAAGGCTTGTATATGCTTGTATGTGGTGTTAGCATAGGGAAAAAAAAATCAATGTAGTAGTTATGGTTGCCAAATCTGGGGAAGCAGACAAATCCAACAAGACTAAAATTCAAGCCTTTGCTCTTCCAACATATAAAATTTGCTTTCTGTCTTTAACAGACAAGTTCATTGCTTTGTCCCTCAGTGATGGCTCAGGTGTTGATGCAGTGGTTCAGCTGCTTTAGAGCCCCACTTCCAGAGGCTGTCATTTTATGAGAAGTTCTCTAAACCTCCTTACTACTTGTAAAATGTCACATTCTGCTATAGAGGTGGTTTTATTCTGATTTTGAAAATGTAAGCAGTAAGGGAAGATTTGAAGAAACAAATAAAAAAATATTCCCATGACTGGAAAAGGAGAATGTATATCCTTTGTTTCCCAGCCAAGATGGTTGAACCAGAATACTAACTTACTGCCCATAACTTCTACTTAACTACTGGTTATCTTCAGGTAACCTTAGTCCTTTTTCTCAGAGGTAATGGTGACTCCAGGAGCTATGACAGTAATTTATCTTTTCCTCCTTCACATGGCTGCATATTTCCAGGAGCCAGTGCAGGTAGTTTTGAGGCACATGCTCTGTGCCATAAGTAGTTTACCTTGGCTGATATTTTCAAGAAGCAACGTGGTGAACCTTTGTTACCTGTTTGAAGGTACTTGTTTTGAAGATATCATGATTTGTGGTAATTCTGTTTTATGTAGGTGTTTGTTCCTATGACTCAGTGGGAAGTCTTCAACAGCCTGCTTAAACTTTCTTTCCTATAATTTTGCATTGTCAGGGCAGTCTGCAGAAACAAACACGAGGTGCAACTTAACTGGAAACAACAGTGAAGCTAGGTCATTAGTTTTCTTGAAAAGTTGCCTGTTAGGAAAACAAATAATTCTTGAATATTATGTTGTAATTCAAACACATTCTAAGTGCTAGGAATTTCTCAAGCATCCTGTGTATTTCTTTTACTGTAAAATGTTATTTGCTTTCCTCTTTTTCCTCCTTCCTCCTCTTAAGGAAACGTAAGGCAACTCTTATATGTCCACATGAATGGTAAGAGACTGTAAGGATGTACTTCTGTGTTGCTGGATATTTTTTTTTTTAATTTTTTTAAAGAATTATCAGAGTGTTCCTACTTTTTTGCACTAAATCATCACAGGAAGGAAACCGTGAAAATGTCAGACAAATACAGAAAAGCTTGAATTTTGAGTATCTTAGGTCATGTAGCAAATATAGAGAGAGCACATCATAGCTAGAAATGTGAAATAGCACTCAAGTTGTGCTATTATTTGCATTGATCATCAGCTTACTATATGTGTGCAAAGTGACCTGGACAGTTAAATTTTCCAGTGATAATGGACTTAAAAGAAAAAACAGCCATTTCTTTGAGGTCTCATTGGCTGAATTTATGGTTTATACAGATTATACATGTATTATTAATTGCTTTTATTATGCAACAGCTTAGTAGAAAGCTCTTATTTTTGAATCTTTATCAACTATTATTTCAAGCTGCTGATCACTTTTATTTTTAACTAAAACACCACAAATAACTTTTTCTTTCCCTAATGATGCATATTTTAATTAACATGGGGTTTTTTTCAGGCTTAAAGACAGCTGATTTGGTACTTCCTCTAGCATTTCCTGTGGTACTTGGAAGGTATTCTTGTGGGGAGTTCTCAGTATGTCTTAAAATTGCATTATTTTAAACATCATATCAGTTTCATCATCTCTGTGGAGTCTTCTTGCCAGCTTCAAAAGTCTCTTGGTATAAATTTATTTCAGAAACATCTTTTTGGAATTACTGTGTTCCCTTTGTATTCTTTTGTAATGGTCAGCATTAAATGCCATACTTTTCACTTGCATAATACTGCTTATGGCAACACTGGACACTTAGCATTTTAGCTAATGTCTACGTGGATTTCCACCAGAGCTCGACAGCAAAATGTAGGTTGAAAAGCCTTACTGGTTTCTGAAATTGCAGTTTTGCTTTTTTAACAACTCAGCAAGAAAAAATAAAACAAAACAACCTCCCAAACAAAAAACAACTCTTGAACTTCTATCAGCAAGAGTGGCATTGACTAACAGCTCCAATGTAATGGATGCATAACAGCATTGCAATCTGGGATATTGTTTAAATACCGTAAAAAGCCTTGTTCATTTACTCTGTCTGAGCACTGTAGAGAAAAATGGTGTGGTAATCCTGCCATAGCAGGTGGTACTACTTTCATATCAGTATAAAATGAAATTCTGTGGATGGCTTTTTTTTTTTTCTAATTCACTCTTTTTAATCTTTAAATAAGACGATTGGTAGCCTGTTGGCAAGAAAATGGGCCCTGAATTTTTATTCAAAGTTATACAAGGATGATAGTTGGAATTTTTGGCAGGAGGCAAGCCATTGCTTTTCAGAAAATGCTGTCAGGGGAAGCTTTTTCTGAGTTACCTGCTGGGTCCAAGCTCTTTTATGTTGTTGTTGTGACAGGTAGATTTATAAGGCTTGAAATTTGTACAAATCAGTTGTCATTCAGTGCAAGCTGTCAATGTGTCAAGCTGTCATGCCTGCTGTGAGGGGATGCCTGAGGGGGTGTACAAGGGGGCAACCATGGAGAAAGGAAATGAGTTCAAACAGACCTGAAATGGAGCTCACTTCTTTGGGTTTTCTGCCCCTGTAGAGCTGGCATTGATTTTTCTTGATGTTGAGCAACAGCAAACCTTAAATGACATGTTGTTAGCAATCTAAAGTTGCTGTTTATTGTCTTTTAAATGGCAGCAAATCATGCAGAAGAGAATATAGTGTGTGTTTTTGAGTTGTGCATGTTTAGCAGCATCCTGTTCGTGTCACTTTCCTGGCCTGGCTGATTCCAACTGGGGGAACTGCTGCTGCTGAACTGATGAACACAACTTTATGAAGAATTTTGCAGACATGACCAGAAAAGAAGTGCTGCAGTCTACTTTTTCAGGACTGAAGATTGTTAGTGAACATGAAGTTAAAACGGGAGAGTATCAGAGGTTTTTAATGTGGCAAAAATCCACATTTGATGTACTTGCATGTATTAGAAATTACAATATGTAAGGTTGGCTTATTGATCACATTCTCTGATTCTTGGGCTCAGTAAGAAGATGCCTAATATTGCTTCACAGGCAGGATCAATTGTTAAATTCAAGCCACCCTACCATATGACTGCTGAGCCAATGCTAATTTGATCATATTGTTGTTTTCCAATCATTTCTTGAGTAAACGAGCATAAAACCTGAGTTTCTTAGTCACTTCATAATATCTGTGCAGCTTGTACATGTGAAGTGTTTTCATTTGATGAAGGCTGCACATTTGCTTTGGCTGTGAGCTGTGATGGTAAAGCCTTACATAGCGTAAGTGATGTAAGTAAGAGTGGCCATATCAGGGTGGCCATATCAGTATATGTGAACTCCAGGCTGGTAAATATTGTTAAGAGCTACATCTCTTGAATGATCGAGCATTTCATGTGTGTGACCTGGCCCCTCTCCAGACTTTGTGTTCTCTCCACATCTGGACAGGCTGTATTGGCTTTAATTAGTCATAAGATTTTTGGCCCATTCAGTTGATTCTCCATCCATCAAACAGTACTGGGAGGGGGTAAAAATACTGGCTAGGGATGAAAACTGGGAAGGTGACATTTGAGCAACAGTCAGCATCTAGAGGTAAAAAAATTAATCAAAGATTTCCATATAGCTGTTACCAGCTGGCATTCATGGCCTCTGAGCCGTTGAGCTAAAAAGTCTACAGAGAGGCGCATGGCACAGCTGAGTTTGTCTTGTAAAAGCGCAGCTGTCCAAAACATGACAGCTACAGCATTAGCAGGGCCATTAAGAGGTGTAGAACATTTCCAGGGAAATGATTTGAAAAATGACAATGCTGGCTCCTGTGTGATATTAATTATACCCTGTGCTCATGGCAAATAAGCTAAAATAGTTGGCAAGAAAGACAAAATGAGGTGTCTTGTTTCTGATAGTCATTTTGATCAGTCATAGTACAAACTCGTATAGCCTTTTAAAGAAACAATAGCACTAATGGACAAGCAATATTTCTAGATGAGTTCTTTTTGAGTTCTTCAAAATAAAAAGGAAAAGCTGCAGCCTATAAGAAAAGGTAACACATGAACCCTGAAAGCTGAAACAAAGACAACACTAACAACATTTAAGTACTGGACCATATGTCAGAGAATACTTCCTGCACAACTCCTAAAAGGCTTCTAAAGAATGGCATAAGGCCCATAGTGTGAAACAGTCACATACAAAAGCAGGAAAATTTGGCAGTGCATGAATTGAATGTCTTGCGTTGTTCTATAGCGAAGAATGAAAGACATTCTGATAGCATGTGAATAGTGTTGAAATGATGGAAAACTACATTGTGTGAATATAGACTGAACCAGGTATAAACTAGATGTAATCTTGATGGTCCTCTAGGAAGAAATGTTATAATTCTTCCTAATAAAATATATTTATTTACATACTCTGCCCATGTACTGGTGGATGCAAAACCTTATGCAGCACATAATAATCATGAGTCTTTGGAATATACATGGTTATTTTTAATATTTAGTATTTTGCATCTTAATTCCTTTGAAGGCATGCATGTTTCTTGTAAAAGAAGAAATGCATCCATAACTGCCTGGATTTCACCTGGAAATAATTTTCAAGATTTTGTTTCTCTATTGGTAATGCTTTGTCTGCTGATGACTGTTCTTGCAACATATTAGGCTCACACAAATGTCTAAACATGATGCCAACTCCTTGACCATCAAAGAGCTGATGAGCTTTCTGTGTTTCCTACAGCATCCATTCTGCCCCCTTTCTTGAAAAAGGATTGGAGTAGGATATTAGAGAGGAGCCTACTCTTGTAGAGGAGCATACCTGCTTAGAAGGACCAAAGCACACAACTTGCATTATCTCGCTCTTCTTCTGTTTGCTCTCTTGCAAAATTGTTTGTACTGTGGCATAAGTCAGTTGAGGAGAATACTGTAGTTAAAAATAAATCATATTTATTTATTTGTTTCTTAGTAGTTTTGATTTTCTGCTGGATCACTTTTCCTAAACAAGTTTAGCATGCCATTGACTGAGCAGAAACTTAAAATAGTAAGCGCTTCTGTTACTAGCTACATAAAGCTTGATGCCTTGCTTGGGTAGTGCACAGAGGACATCCAGATTTTCTTTGTCCTCAGGTCTGTATAAAGTCAAGCCTTTTTACTTTATGCTGAAAGTACCTGTTGCTATATGTTGTTCTTTCTGAGGAATGATGAATTCAATGTAGCCATGGTCCTCTCCTAGTATGAAATACAGTATTCAGCTTGGCTATTCAGCTTAGTTGATAAAAGAGCCCAGCTTCTTGGATTTGCCAGCTCTACTATTGAGTGTATTTGGTAGGAAAAAAAAAAGATTATTTAACCTTATATCTTTGTCTACATTGTTGGCATCTGCATTTACAATGGAAGACCTTTTGGTATTATGCAGACTTGAAAGGGGGAGATCTACATGGCAGAGGAGTCATTTTTTGAAAATTTTTTAAAATTTTAATGCTTTCAGGCTTTCTTGAACTGATAAATTGAGTTTAAATTCTCACTCTGTATTAGGGGTTAGAATAGAATCTTTCCATGAGATAGTTCACTGTGTCACCACAGTGCAGTTTTTCCTCTCCTGTGAGTCTTGCTTCTGCCAGTCAATGTGTAAACTTTAGGTGGTCCTAGGTCTGATCCTGTTAAATTAATCTCATAAAGAGGTTCATAATAAATTACAGTTTGCAAATAGCCTGTCATAAATGAAAACACAAGTGTAATGATGATAAACTAAGCATAGTTGGTGATTCTAAATTCTTTGTGTTGGAAGAGATTTCCCCCTGTGTAGCAAATTCTATTGAATAATGTTGAATTTATGTAAATAAGTAATGCCTTTCTCCCCCAAGATAATGGAAACTTTGAAACTTCAGAATTGCAGCAAGGCAGGGCTTTAACACCCTGTGGAGACAGAGACCCAGGATCATTCCTGAATTCGTTTTTTCTATGCCTATACATGAAAAGAACCCCAATTTGCTGGCTTGCCCCAGGAAAACTATTCAATAGGCTTTTCTCTAACACTGGTGAGCAGAGCTTTTTTTCTTGGTCTGTGGATCAAATACATCACACTGCTCCCTGCACTGATCCTGTAGTTAAATTACCCTATATAAACAACTCTTTGTTATTCCTGCCTGTGAAAAATGTTGTGTTCTTTTGGTAAAGAAGAAAATAGACCTGGAAATAGAAGGTCACAAGCAGGTCAAAGTGTTTAGCTGAAAGGCTGGCATAGTTTCAAGCAGTGAAGTTTTGAGATCTAAGATTGAGATTTAGTTGAGATGGAGGTTAAATTTTGGGGTGTTTTTCCTTTTAAAGTATCTGGTCACAAGATTAAGGGGAGAAAATCTACCAAGGTCAACGTAGACTATTTGAAGAGATGTTTAAATGTTTTGGCTCTGTTATCTGTTAATCCTTCACTAAATGCGTTGAACATGAGAAATAATACGTACTGTTAAACCACCAAGTGCAGAGAAAATGTCTTAAAATTACAGTGTGTAGCAAATTAGAGTCTGCTCGCTATTTTCTTTTTCTATAGCTAAGGCAGACTGCTTTTCTTTTACCTTGTTTACCTTGAAAACATGCTTTAATGCCTGTGGTGTTTCTGTTAACCTCCTTGAACTCTTGTGATTTCATTCATGTGATTTGTTATTGAATGACCTTTCCAGGATTTTACAAAACATGACCTTTTCTTGTCAAACATTCAAAGGTTTGTAAAGAAAGGCTGTCATGAGGACAATACTTGTTTTGCTAATTATAACTAATGTTTCCAAACATGCTTGGAAATGCAGATTCATATTTCTGCAGCCATTGATTGTTCTTTTTAAAAGTTGTTTTTGAAGTGTTTTTTGAGTAAATCACCAGTGTACAGTATTTTAAGAATAACTGATAATGAAGTGTTATATGTGCCAATGGGCTTTGTTTACGAACCTTGTCAAATGGGACTAAATGCAATGAAGATACTCCTACAGCTGAGAATCTTTACAGCTGTTTTCAGGTGACTTGGAATTGTTTTTCATAATTCCAGAAATTTTATGATAGTCTCTAGGGCATTCTGAGATCAAACTCCATACAAAGAGTTGTTTTTTTCTTCCAGTTGCTGTTAAGGCATGAAAAAGTCTTATCTTTTTTAAGAGCAATTAAGTAGCATAAGAGGAACTCGTAAACTGTTTCCACTGTGAGTGCAGCTAAAAGGGAAGTAGTTGAGCAGTGGATAAATTGTGTTATAATACATGGAAAAAATTAATTAATACAGACTAATGCATTACTAACTGATGCAATACAAAATAAATTTTAAATATAAAACAACTGCTTCTCCATTTTTTTAATGAAGGGAGTAGACATGAGGTGACTATGAAAAGACTATAAAAAGGAAATTATAAATATGAAGGAAACCTGCATGCAAATATTTTACTTTCAGAAGTTTATTTTGGGATCTGTGGAGGTTTTAGGATTCTGTTGCGTGTTTTTTTTTTCTCGTTTATTGTTGTTGGTTTTTTTTTGGTTGTGTTTTTGTTGGTTGTTTGCTTTGCAGACATGTCTTTGGTCAAATGTAAGTCCAGTAATGTACTGAACCTGATTTCAGAGTATCTTAACCTATTAGTGTCCAAAAATGAAGGTTTTGTAAATTTATATAAATAAGACTTCAATACCAGGTGAAACACCTGGAGGGAAAAAAAAATGTAGGATCTTTTAGTGGAATGTTTATCCTTTAACAAAAACATGGATTTGCTTGTATTTTGTTTTGTATTTTTATATGTGTGTGCACCATTTTGTTTTAATGCTGTGTATGGTAGCTGATGAAATTTCTTTTGAGTTTCAGTTGTCTGGTAATTCAGAGTCTAATTTTATCATTTCTTAGAACTTAACTAGAGGTAGAATAGAGGCCAGTCCTTTTCTGTGAAAATTTTGGCTTTTCTCTTCCCAGATCTTCTGTCTTTCCCTTGGAGAGGAATTGCTTTGATTTTTTTTTTTTTTTTTGTTCTTCCCTGTTGACATTAGGCACAGTATTGCTCCTGAATTACCAGTATACAAAGTGAGGTGTGGTGTCAATGACATGTTTGTTGCATAGTCTTGACATTTACTACTTATGTTATCCTGGGTAGTTTTGTCTGTGAAGAGCAGGAAATGGTCAGCAAATAAAGCGAACAGGAAAACTAAAACATAAAGACCACTCATAGTGGAGCTTATAGCAGATTTGTTAACTTGCCTTTTGCAGAAAGATGTGGTAACACATGCACCTCTGCTGTTCAGTTTTATTGAAACTGCCATAAGTATTTTCTATTGGCATTTGTCCTCAATCCTCCCAGTTCAGGCAAGTTTTCGTTGAACTGAGGGGATGATGTGACTTTTATAGAAGTACATTTCTCTGTCATGTATTCATGTAAAGAATTAAAATAAAAAGAAGATGATGACTGTGATGGTTTCTGCATTACAACATACCTGTTACTTTCAAGATGTCTGAATTTCTGTTCTTGCTGGTTGATGGATGTTTTGTCTTGTCCAGTGCTTTAAGAACTGGATTTGCCAGCTCTGCTATGTTGCTCTACTTCTGTGACAGAACAATATGTTAGACTGCTGCCTCCAGGACAGCGTGGAAATCCATAATGATACCTTTGGATTTTGAAGTTCTATGTGTTGAGTTTTTGTTTATTGTTTTGTTCCCCCCTTCCCTCCCATAGCACACAACAAACTCACATGAAGAACAGGCATTCAGGAAGTGTAGTTCCTATTTAAGTATCTAAAAACCTGAGGAAGCAGTAACCAAAGACAATACCTATGTGTGAAAGAAGTCAGACGATCAATTAGCAAATATATTCAAGGAAAATTTGGAATCCCATGACTAATGAGATTTACCTATTCAGTCTTTAATGATTGTGTTTTCTGATGCCTGTAATTCAGAATTCCATATTTTAAATAATCCTTATAATTTACGAACAGGTTATTTCAGTGTCTCAGTTTTAAACATAAAGATTTCAAGAATATTTGGTGTATGACCTTATTTCTGAGTCAGATATTTACAGCCAGTTCTTTGTGTGAAGAAGTATCTCTAACTGATTGTTTATTCTAGCCCATGAAACTGTAATTAATCTTCTGAAATCTCTGCAGCCTCCACCCCCATCAGTTCATCTTCTCAGCTTGTTGCCCTTAAATGGCTGCACTTCAGTTTTGGGATATTTTATGTTAAGTATAATTCCTACTTCTATTAAATGAATGTTAGACAATGTTTTTGTATGTTCTGATGCAGCACAATGTGATGTATAGTCTACCTCACTTGACAGGAAGAAGACTTTTTGTCTCTTGGCTGTCTCCATACTGATTTCTCTGGCTGTATTTTTTCCTGCCTCCTGCTTAAGGCAACCTATCCAAAACAGGCCTGTGGCTCTTTTGCCTCACACTTTATTCTTCAAGAAATAGAGCTCTTTCCAAGTACTGCAGAACTGGCAGTGGCTCTGTATTGTCTTCCATGGTACAGTAATGCATCCATGGAGCTCAGAAGATATATTTTTACCTTTACAGGGCAAAACAATCTTGCTGTAAGGATCACAGCCCGCTGTGGAATAGAAGGGTAAAAAACAATTCTTCTTCTTTTTTTCCTCTTCCCTCCTGCTACCAGTCCCAAACTGCTGTACTGTCAATGGTCTGAGCTGTTCTGGGAAGTGCACTGCTGCAGGTCAACAGCAGAAGGCTCTCCATGGGCCTCTCCCTGGCCTGTGGACCACTGTGATGATGGAATGGTAGTGGTGATGAAAGCTGCCACTAGCTTTTAAGATTAAGTATAGACAACCTTTGTTCTGGCTAGCTGCCTTTTCCTTTTGTAATCAAAATTCTGTTAGACCTAGAAGGTAATTGGTAATGACAAAAGCAACTATATTTCAGTTTCTAGAGTTCATTATATTTTAGCCTGTATAACATCCAAGGTTTTAGTCTTTCCCAGAACCAACCCTACCTGGAAAATAGAGTTATTGGAGAACCCTCAGTTTATCCAAAAGCTTAAAATCAAAGGGAAAAGTCTCCATCAAATAATTTTCTTCTGTTTGGTTCTATGCTGTCATTGACCATTTAGTATAAATAGATATATGAGAGAAGTTCAGACTAGTACTACTCTTAAAATTCTAGAAGTGTTTAAATTTATAGTTTCAAAAGTGTTTCCAACTTTTTTAAGTCTTTAGAAGGCTTGGGTTAGGAGTGTTTATCATGCTTTTTACAAGACTGTTCTTGAGAGTCAGGCAATTTGTTGTAAAAAACATAAGAAATATTGAGAATGAGGAAAGTTATTCATCCTGTGAAACATGTACCTCTTAACACCTACCCACTACAGCCTTTGATCCTTCATGAATCAGCCCAGGATGTCAGTGTGTGAACGATGTTGTCCAATAGGTTATTTCAAACACACTGAAGGTGTTTATGATGGGTAGTTAGATTTCAACTATATGGTACTCAAGCTTTGTATAGGAGACTGTGCCACTGTGTACCACAGGGTTTAATAACACATTTATTTAATCAAAATTGATGCGATTTCTGCTGTGCTCATCTTGAATTGAATTCTTTATAATTCTTAAAAATTCTTTAGAAATTTATTTTTAAAACAAATATTATTTCCTTATTCTTAATTAAAATTCATATAAGCATTAAATAAGTACTAAATGTCTGTTTTGGTGTACTTCGCTGTTGATTTTAAATGTAATTGTAAGATAGCTTAAATACAGTACTGTAATTAGTGGTTTGATCTGTGTAAGCTCTGAGGCCAGATGTTTGTTTGAGAAATGCCTTTGAACTTACATTTCATCATTTCAGATTCAAAATATGAAGGTGCGTGAAATTAAATCAAAATGGCTAGTGATGAAAAGAATGATGCTTAAAGTAGCAACAAAACTTGAACTGTGAAAAGCTCAAAATTTAAATGAAAACAAGTCCCTTAACATTTTCTTTTCTCAGAATTTAAGTCCCTTTTTGTTGTTTTCCACATTTTAAATTATGCAATAAGTACCATGTACTGATTATGATAGCAGTTACTTCTCTGGAGTAGAAATTAGTTTGTCTATTCCATCCCCTCTTTTAAAATCTTGGTCTCTGTGCTGCCTTGTGGCTTCTTCTTCTCTAGGGACTATCTCCATTATAGATTATGTGTGGACTTGCCCCAAATACCAGAGCCAAAATCACAGTCTTTGTGGAGACTATGTAGACTTCTTCTCATGACTGTAATATTTTTAGATATATCTGTAATCATGTATGTTACACTAAGTTGAGAATGAAGAGGAGAAAGAGTATTGCATGCTCTAAGTAACTATAAACAGTTAGGAAAAGTATATTTTGTATTTATAGTTCAGCTGTGGGGAAACAACCACTGAATGAAAAATGTGAAGAACTTTGTGCACTTATTGGCTAATGGATGTCAGGCAGCGTGGTGATTTGCCTGCTTTATGGTTATTGAAAAATAATATACAGTGATTATGCAGATTTGACACCCAAACAGTCTATGGGGAATAAGCATAAATGGATGTGGGGGGAGAAAGCTATAATTCAATTTCAGCATAATTCTGATTCAAAGTGCAGCTGAAGCAAGCTCTACTCTAACAGTGGTGAAGGGACCACTTGCAGCCTTGTGCTCTCTTCCACCTGGTTTTACAAACAGATTCATAGATAAGCTCATAGGACTTATAGCATACGTGAAGGGTTATACAGCTGTTGCCATGAGCTTAGTTGCTCTGAAAATGTGTATGCTGGTACTGGAAGGGAAAATAAACTTAATCAACATCTAAAGTGCAGGTGTCTGAGTGAGTAGCTTCCATTTCTAAGAGACTCTTTCCCTTCCACCCTTGGTTATAGGCATTGTGAAGAAATAGAGATATAATGTTAGTATTGTGTTGGTATTGAGGAATTTTTGCCTGTATTTGGAGTCCTCTTTCTGCTATGTAGGCACTCAGTAGAAATACAGTTCCTCCTTCTGAAGAGTGTTCAGTGTACACACAGGATTAGAGACATTTTTTACCGTTAACTGTAAAACTATCATTGTCCTGGAGATCATTACAGTGAGGCTCAGTGCTGAGTTTTTTTTTGGAGTGGAGTAAAGAGCAAACTGAGGGGTGTTTTTAGAAACAGAAAACTAATACACTATATGCATGGACAATTGCAGCTGACAGTTATTATCTTGGCACCAATTTACATCTGGTAGCATACATTTTCTCTCTTTCAGGAAAAATCTAGAATATCAGCAGAGGACAGCCAAATAAAAATGATTGTTGGCTAAAAAAGTTGGGGTCTATTTCTTACCCCATAATACTGACTTATGAAAGGGCTATGACAGAAAGGTATTTCATTCACAGATAATCTGCTCCCTAGGTCAGTGTCTGTGACTGGTGGGAGCTGTGTGCCGGGTGGGATAAGGGACAGAGTCAGCATTAGGGAACTGCCCTGGGAAGAAAAGCATGTGGAGACACTAGTTAGGGTCTTTCAAATGAGCAGCATATGGGTGAAGGGGACTGAGGACTTTGTTCTGTGTATGCAAGTTCTTTAATTCAAAGCTGTACTGTAGAGCTGGACAGTGACTATGAAAGACATACGTTTTCACTCTTAGCCTCTGAAACTTTACATTTGTATATGTTTACCAGTAGTTTTCTACTAATTAGAACAATAGAGCTGAACCCTCTGTGGTGGTGGGAAAAATACAGAAGATCCTGTGGCAAGAGTATGTAGGATGGATTATTGTAATACTGAGATTTTTCAGGCCCTTCCTTCTTTATCCCCTCCCCTACTTAAAAAGGAAGTCTAAAATACTTTCTTTTTAATAACAGTCTTCTGTGACAGAGCAGTGAGGGAGGAACAAGAATGCCCAAAGTGCAGTAAGCTGATATATATTATGGTTTCCATCAATTGCACATTTCAGAGTGTGCAATTTGAGTGCTGCTCAGGTGTTACATTGAAAAAATGCATATGTAGTAATTTGGACATTCTTTTCCTAGGAAATTTTTCAGTAACAAGGAAGAAAGTACTTGCTAATTCAGAAAATGTTACTTACTAATTAGAGACACTGTCATTTTGGATGTTTTGCACTTTGGTTGTGACACAGTATCCTGTCACTTCAGGGTCAGGCTTTGTAAGAGCCTGACCCAGCCTGGAGCAGCTCTCCCCTCGACACTGGGACCATAGCATTCACTTTCTTACATTGAAAGCCATATTTGAGCAACTCTAGTCAAAGGTTAAAAACCTACGTAGAAAACCAGTCTTTTAACTGCTCAGCTCCTTAAACACCTTGTGCTTCATGCCCCCAAGGACTCAAATCTTGTGTTTGCAGTTGGACATCTGCCAAGAACTGTTCATTGGCACTATAGGTTTATAGTTATAATAAAAAGGACATGTGTGTACCAATAACATGTTATATATCTGAGTTAAAGGTGGATGTTGAGGGCAAGATTTTCAGTAGTTTGCTATCTGGAAGCTACCGGTTAAGTATCTCGGTCAATATAGGGGTTTTTCAAGCATGCAGTAGCAACTGTTGACCTTTTGAAAGAATGTTGCTTTTTGCTTCAGACTTAAATAGTTTGAGTTATGTAATAATGAAATCTAAATTATTTGAATTACTAATATTGGCTTTTGCATATATTTAGGAAAAAACAGGATGCAGTGATTGGAGTCAAAACCTCACCACCTGTGTTCATACTAATCTTGATATTCATACCAAATGATGCATGGAGGTGGTATGACTTGATTTACTGGTTGGTTTTTAAAAAGGGAGAAGATGGGGCCTATATGTGTGAGGAGAAAGACAAGCAGTCCTGTCATTCTTGATTAATTCTGAATTGCTGATATTTTTCCTAGAGGATTAGTAACAAAGAATTTCAGTTTGCCTTTCTAATAGTAGCTGGAAGAAGCTCTTGTTATCTTCTGCATTTTTAAATTCTTGTTTTGTTATCTTAAGTGCCTTGGCATTGTGGGCACGAGACAAGTAACAGTCAATGTGCAAGATATGAAAGAAACTGCAATATGTTCATTTAAATGAAAGCCTTAAAAAAAAAATAAAGAAAACAGACACACAAAATAAATTTCAAGAGTTACAGGTTTTGAGTTAAAGCCAAAGTGTCAGTTTATTAATTTTCTGAAATCTTTGATGGAATAGTAAACACTGCTTTTTGCATCTGTAAGCTCCCATTTGTTTTCAGCTTTCTTTTCTCCAGGATTATCCAAAGTGATTTGGATGATCCACTCCTACAGAGCTAAACTTTAAACTGCTGAAATGAATATTCTAACTTTTTATAAATTATTATTCTTATTTTTGATAGGTTTTATTTTTTGTCTTGAACATAGAAAATTAACACTGAGTAATGGTTTGAGGATATGCAAGTGTCACCCATGTCTTTTGTTTTAAGTTTTAAAACTTAAGAGCATCTTTTACATTAGCAAAAACAGTCATTGTATGGAAACTGTTTATTTGGAGACAAGCTCTGAGTGTGCAGGAGACGTGTTAGTAAGTCACTGACATATGGATGTGATCGTTGTTTCTTTGACCAGATTTGGTTTCTGCAGAGTGCGTGAGAAGGGAAGATAAATTTTGTCCTAGTAATACTGTAGTGACTCATAAATAAATGGTTACCCTTTGGTGCTTACAGTTTTCATTAAAGCGGCCTGAGCTTTGTTATTGACACCATAGGTTGCCTATTCAGGGAAATGCAGTAAAATTTATCAGTGTGCTTTCTACACCTAATAAATCATCCAAACAGGGAACCATATGGCAGATAAGACCTTGAAAATGTGGCTTCAGCATGTGAAGAGTCAAGTTGCTGAAATCTTGAATGATTACAGCTCGTGCATTTTCCCCTGGAATATCTTATAGTTATTTTACATGCCATTTTCTTGTTCATCCTATTGCCTCTTTGTCTCTCTCTCTCTCTCTCTCTCTTCCCCCCCCTTCTTTTTCAGCAGTACTGTGATTTCAGAAAAAAGTCGAAAGCAGATAAGACATTTTTATAATGCCTTGCTGGTAGGAGGAAGAGGGGCAGGGAGGAGCAGAGACTGATGGGAAAGGATGATATATGTGGCGGCTGTGTCCCAACTCTCCTCTAGCCCATTGTCATTAATCATGGCTATTAGTTTTTTCAGAGCTGCCTTGTCTGCACAGTGCCTCAGAAAAGCCATTGTTTTTTCATACCACAGTCCAGGGAAAGCAGCGGGGGGTGTGTGGGGGTATGGATGGGACCTTCTATAGTACTCCTTTCTCCTGTCTGTCTGAATCCTTTTTTTCCTTTCTTTCTTTTTCTTTTTTTTTCTTTCTTGTTCTTTTCTTTTTCTACCCCTTTCTTGAAGGGAAAAAGATCTCAGTTGGCTGTTTGTACCTGTGTGTAAGCACTTATCTGGTGACATAAACACAGGTCAGACAAATGTAATACATATTCACTGACTAGTAGCTTTGGTATGCACTCTGCCATCCTAAGGTTATTTTTTTGAAAAAAAAGAAAGGCTTGTACTTGAACACCTTATAATCAGAGGGCATCAGCAAGATGTGAAGTCCTATCTCCGATACATTTTAAAAGAGGCATTTTAAAATCTCCCCCAGTTAAATAGACAGTTTTTGTCTAAAGTTGGTATGGTTCTGCAGCTGCTGTGTCCTTGACTGCTTCTTGCGTAGAGAGAAATAAAAATCTTCCCTTAAAAGTACCTTCCTAATAAAAACAAAAGCAAGTGGAGAAAAAACCCCAAAACTTTCACACTGGCAGAGAGATTAAAACGTAGTCAATCAAGCAGCTGTCAAAAGTTTGCTTTCAAAACATTATAATGGAGTTTGTTGTTCTAAAGAAGCTTCAACAATGTGTTCTGTGTAAAATACACAAACAGCACAACTGACAATAGCATTTAAACATTCATGCTTTGGCAGCCAAGGTTCAGCAAGATTTTGTACTTTGAAAACTCAGGCATGTTACTTTTAATGGAAATGAAAACTTGCTCTTAAAAGGTACAAATTTTAATTACATTTTATTACAGAGAAAAATAGCATATTTTGAAATTATCAAATTTTGCTGTTTAGAACATTTACAATATGAACATAGGTGTATGATCTAATTACACTTCTACAGATTAAATTTAACAAAATGTTAAAGCAAGTGGTCTTCCTGTTTATATTTTCTCCTCTATAGTAAAGCAGCAATGGCTGGAAAGTTAAGGATACCACAAACAGTGAGTTGTGGCTAGAAAGGAAGGTTTTCATCCATTAAAATATTAAATATTATAAGTATCTGTCTCTTTGAAGCAAATGGCATATTGATCCTTATGATTATAGAAGTCCAAGTGCTTCAATGCCCGTGGAGTTAAGAGACAACTTCAGGAAATAGGTAAGAAAAAAATTTGTTGTTTTTCAGTCGCTAATTTTAGAGGACTCTAGTGTCTGAAAGTTTAAGCCAAACACTTTTAACCTGCAGGTGAAGATGAAGCTTCTGCTACAGGATGCAAAGAAAAGTTTTCTTGCAATCACAATACATCTTTGGTGCAAAAACTTTTTTCATTTTGCAGAACTATCTTTTTTATCATAAAGAGCCTCAGATTTTACGGCAACTGTGCTTCTGATAAACCTACTCCATAGCATACTGGGCTACAGTTATTTGTTAAAACTTCTGTTATACATAGGGAATTTGATTTCTTTTTCTTTTTTTTTCCCTCCTATTTTACTCCTATATGTCTCTGTGGTAATATATTTCTTCTGCAGGAAGTCCTAATAACTAAGTTTTCTCAATCTGTTATGAATACAGAAAGGGAAGGTGGAATCTTGACCAGTTTTTCTTGTAGTTTGAGACTTGTAAAGCTCTTGGTATCTTACACTAGGAATACAGTCTCTAGGGAGATTGGTTTTAAAACGTGGTTTCTGTGGTTGCTTAGTTATGCTGACATGGGGTGATTAAAATTCCTCCTCAGGAGAAAAACCCAAGTTTTTCCACTATGGTTTAAGAAATCCTATCACTAATAGTGTGAGCTGGGGGTTACCAAGCCCTTGAATTAATAAGAAATGTATGTTAATTACTTTACTAGAGAAATGAGAAGATTGACTATTTTACTTTAGATGTTAGTGGAAATTTTGCTAAGTTGAAGTTCCCACTGAAAGTACTAGACTCCAGGTAGGATCCCTCTGTCTGTGTTGGCTGGAGCCAATGGGCATACGAAGACATTGTCCATGGTTAGATGGGCTCTGGTTTCTGATCTATTTGGGTTTTTTGATTTGTCTATTAAACAAATGAATGTTTTGGTTGAAACTGTAGTCAGTATCAATACTGGATTTTGACAAAAGGATTTGGTACTGTACACTCAGTACTAAGGTGTGTCAGTAATCTGTACTTGAAAGAGGGTTTGGTGAGTGAATTGACATGATACATCAGTATTTACACTCTCGACATAAGAGTTTGTGTTTCCTTCCCAAAAATGTGGTGCAGAATGAGCAAGCAGTTGCAAACTTTCTAGTATACTGAGTGTTTTTCTTCAGTTTTGTAGGAGTGATTTCCCCTCAACTTTGTAGAACGCTGAGCTAATACAGCTTGTCAAGATGAGGCTTTAGTTCTTCTGTAGATAACTCTTGCTGGTTCTGTGGGATGGTAATTGTTATAATATTCTTAGGGAAACCTTTACTTACAGGCCTCTAAAACACAAATCCACTGACCGTATTGTCTCTAGAATTGCTAGATCCACTGAATTGCATAGATTTTAACCCAAACTTCACCTTTGAGTGCTTTGATGCACTTTTAAACATTCATCTCCATCTTACTTTCCCCTCCAAAACTGCCTTATTTTTTTCCTCTTTTTTTTTTTTTCTCCTGTTGTCTTCTCCAGTTTCTTGTCTCTTGCCATATCATAAGATATCATTGTCTCTTCCCGTATTGTAGGAGATTACCCCAGACACAACAGTATGTACTCTATGCTCTTAGTCTTTCCTGGAGTTAATCTTCTTGTTTTCAACATCCGAAAGGAAAAATCCTTAAAACATGACTATTACCAGATTTACTTCTATCCTTGTGACTATCGGTGAACATCTGTCACCTGGCGTGAATGATACATTCTTTTAAATACCAGGGCTGATTTATCCAGGATTTTTAGAGTGAAAACTGTGTTTATACATCCTTGATTCCTTATTTTGATGTTGGTCCTCCACCTCCGTAACACCTGGGCACAAGTATACTGTATCATATGCTGAACAGGGATGTTCAGGAGGAACAATTTAGAGTGTATTTATCTTGAAATAGCAGTAAAGATTGGTGTGGGGAGAAAACCCAAATATTTTTTCCCTTTAGAGACAAATTATTTTATGCCTGTATGATGAAAGAAACATATATGCATGGCAGTACAAGATACAGTAATCAAAATAAAGCAAGAAAAAATAGCTGAATTTGTAATTTGTTTTAATAAGTTTGCTTTAATGTATCAACTATTTAATTACATTCCAATCACTGAGAAAGGAAGTATGTTCTGTGAGGAAAAAACCCAACAATACTGATTTGTGTGTAGTACTTTAAAAAATGCCCACCAAACATCCATTTAGCTTGTGGATATTATTCCATTGGCTTAACTAGTAAATTTCTTTTTTTTTTTCTTTTCAGAAACCTTTAGTGATGAACACTTACATAATAATAATAAACAATAAAATTTAATTAAAATTAAAATTAAAAGAAAAAAAAATAAACCAGAAAAGTTTTTTCGTTGCATGTCTAAGAAACTGGAAGCCTGAAACAGCATAAATAAATAAATAATGTTATTCTGATAGTATGTATACACAGCACAGTGTGCAGCCTTTTCTACAATTTTTATTTTCTGCAAAGTCATATGTTTTTAGCTGTGATTGTGGCCTGTGCCAAATGGTTCACCTTGTCTTGCGTAATGAGTATAAACAACTGGTCACTGCACTGACCAATGAAACTAATAAAGATATATGGCACTGTGCTTGCTTAGGGAGTCACATACACAGTCGTAAACTGTATGTGACATTTATACCAAAGTAACGTGGTTCCAAACTCTCTCACTCTTTGCTTACAAATTCTGAAGAAGAAACTATTTGACTGATGCTTTGCTAAATTTAATATGCTTAGCAAGTGGAATTATTGCCTACTCTAATGCTGTGTAATTATTAAGATACACTGCTTTTAAAAATACCAAGTGAATAATATTGATTTAGTGAACTGCTATTTAGAAAAATGCCAGCAAAGGAGGAATATTTTATTTTAGCTGCCTTAGAGCTGTAATGGGTCTGTACTGAGATATGCATGTGGAAATAAATTATGCACAAGGTAAACTATTTCGTTATACAGTACCCATAATATTAATTAAGCTGTAATTTTACCAACAAAGCTTTAATTTAACAAATAAACAGGAATCATCTGTACTGTTCTTTGAAATATACAACTTTGGGGCTGTAATAAAACATTCAGGAGCACCTGCAATTAATTTTAAAGCAACTAGCAACTTTAAAGGGTAATTGTAAGTTATAATTTATTTATTTGACTTATGCTGGATATAATTACAGTTATAATGCATTATTATTTTCATTCAAATGTTAGATCTATCTAGTTTACATTTAAAGTGGGCAGATTGGGGTAATAATAGCATATATATTTTCTACTCTTAACAACAGCATACAAAGTAATAGATACAGATGGATCATTGTCATCTAGAGCAGTTCCAAAGACACTTTAGCTTACATTAAAATAGATGCATGTATTTTCCCTTCATCAAGATGTTTATGCTGCGTTTGGAAGTTCTGTGAATGCCACATTTGTACAGTAAATCTCCTAAACTATTGGTATGACTGGGTGGTATTTGTATTGGAGCATCATGTCTTATGATTTTGCTGGAAATGTTAAAAGTAGGTGATTGTGGCTGGCTGCTGATTTTTTAAAGAAAATTTTCAAGACCATTACACTTTTCAATTTCTATTTATGATTTTTGTTTGTATTTTGGTGTGGAGAAATAGAACTGAGAGAAATACTGGTGCAGAAGAAAGGAAGCAATTATATGGGCCCGTTTTGTTTGTGGCTAAGAGAATGCTGAAGTGGCAGATTTGCAAATTTGTAAGCGAGAAAAGCTTAGTGTTCATCTTTATCAGCCAAAGTGGTTTCTTGTTAGCTGAGCAGCAAGCTAGAAAGCGACTGATTTTGACAACATAATTTACATCTTTGTATAAAACTATTGCTGGCAGCCGAACTAATTTGCGCTGGATTAGGTTGTTTGTCTCTGCTGCTGACTAACCATGCAATCTATCAGGGACCGTTTTCAAATATCACTTTTCAACTGTGCCCTTGAGAGGAGGAATTGATCGGGAATATACAGAGTAAAATTACTCCAATAACTTTATAGAAAAAACAATTACTGAATCATACAGATGTGAATAATTCTGAAAAGCTGAAATGTAATGAATTTAGCTCTGTGCCTATCTTTAATATACACGCCCAGTGTATTAACATAAACCACTCTTTTGTTTGTTATTTTCCTGTTACTTTGAACATGAAGGAAGGTTTGTGGTGCATATACAGGTACTGCAGTATACTAACCTTCTGAAATACAGTCTGATTTGTGCTTGTGAGATTATATTTCCTCTTTTCTTTCAACCACACTTTGCAGTTCCTTCCCATAGAATGTTCTCTGTAGTGCAAGTGCAGAATAACTTTGCCAACTTTTCCAGCAATGTCATTAGTTTGGGTTTGATGACATAGAATGAAAAGAAGTGCTACCAACATATATCCATGCATAGTTTATCATATATTCTGTGTATAAAGATATTACCAATTTTATAAGAGGAGAAAAGTTTTGTGGTTTTTTTTTTGTTTGTTTGTTTGTTTGTTATGAATGTTTTCTTCCCCTCCTCAAAGATTATGGACAATAGAATAATGTGATGGAGGAAAACCTGGTTTTGCAACTGGTAACCAATCCTTAGTTGTTTATAAGATGCTCTAGATTAGCTACCAAACAAAAAACCATTAAGCACCTATTATTTTAAAGCAGTGGGTACATTTTTCATCACATTTCTCTGATGAATTTTCACTTGTGCATCCTGCTGGAGGTAATTAATTGCTTTCAGTTCAGAGGAGTAATAATGCAATAAATTATGCTGGTATTTCTTGTCAGGGAAGAATCATATTGCTGCTTCCTTACTAAAGCAGGACTAATAATCTAGCTGGAGCTACAGACTCAGAAAGTACCTGTACCATTAAAATTTATGTAAGGAATCAGAAGACTAACTACTTCCTAGAATTACATTAAAAAATCTGATTCTTCTGTGTAAAAATGGCCTCTTGTGATGACAGCGCAAGAAGTGGGAGACTGATGCTGTGTCTTCATATATATTCCTTTTTTTTGACCTTGGGCATGTTACTTAACCTGCCTATGCTTCAGTTCCCTAGCTGTGAAACGAGGATTATGGTACTGGCATTCACATTGACCTTGAGGCTTTACTAAATTAACGTTAAAGTTGCTTGATAGTGTAAGGAACAGGAATCCAGGTCAATTTATTATTTCATGATTATCGATGAGTGCATCTGCTGACAGTATTTCTTTGGACTGAAGAACTGTAAAGAGAATTATTTTAGGTTACATTGTCATATCAAAGTAGTTACTCATAGTGAAACATAAATAATACTGTTGTTTTGGATTATGTTTTAGTTGAGAAAGAAAGGAGAAATGTGTTAATGCCTAGAGAAAGGATGTTCCAAGTGATAGCTAGTGCAGAGCTGGTGTGCAGAGTGGCCAGTTCTTGGTGATAATAATACCTTGTTATCATTAAAGTAGCTTTTAGACATACTGTGGTGTCCAGGTTTACATCTGAGTGGACAAGTAATATGTAGTGTTGAGCAATGTTGCAGCATCTCCCTGATGTCCAGGCTCTTCAGAAAGCAGCCCGGACATGACTACTGAGACAGATGATCATGCTTGGAAATAATCCCCATTCTGCAGTTGCAAACAACTGTAAGGTTGTTAAGCTAAGCAGTTACAAGAAATATTAAACTTGCATGCCTGTAAATACAACCTATACTAAGTTTTTTAAAAAAACTTCCTTGAGTTTTGTTTCTTATTGGAAATCTTCCCTATGATTTAGCCAAAACTCCATCATCTTGACTTTGCTGCCACTGTTGCAAACACATCATATATGGGTAAGAGCTCTCCTTGTTGGTTTTTTTTTTTTCAAAGAAAACCGAAAATAATAAAAAGATTGCTTCACTGCATGCTTCTTTATCAAGGTTGGAGACTGTGTAATGGACATATCACCAAAGGGAACTCTGACAGTGGCATGCATGACTTGTCTTCCTTCATGTTCAGTAGGTGCAGGAAAAAGATCAAAAGGGGACATGTGCTACCAGTCAATTCACAGGTATTTGTTAACAGCAGATAAAAACTTGGGAAGCCTTCTGTCAGAATTTGGAATGGAGTTTAATGTAGTAGGCACAGTGAAGCAGAAAACTTATTTCTCCCTTCACACTTCACCTCTCTACCTTCCTTCATCTAACCATTCCTCACCGTTCCCACTTTCTGGGTTCTTACTAAAGTCACTCTGGTTCCCACCTCCATGTCAGGTTGTTTTCTATTGCCTCTTGCTTTCTCTTTGTTGGTTTACAAATGAATAATTTCTTGGTTTCTTTTCTTGATTAATCCTGTTCTTATTACTTGTTCCTTACTCAAGCTTTCTGAAAGGTCACTGCTGTGTCTGAGCAGGGGAGGCAGAGTTTGGTTATCAGGGAAGACTGAGCTTGGAAGGTTAATTGTGAACATTTGTCAGATTTCAAGAAAATATGGATGAGTTTTCTATGATTTCTTCTAAAGATGATTTGATGAGACTTTTAATAAGAATAGCAAGCATGCTAACCAGTTGATATTTAGGAAGGTTTTAGAAAACACCCATGAATACTGATGAAATAACATCCTTATTTAAAATTACTTGGACAGATTTTAGGAGTTCAAAAGTAATGCTTTAAACTATCTGACAGTTTTGCTGTCGGATGGATGATCTCTCTTTCCTTGCTGTTCTCCTTTCAGGCATTCTGCTCTTTGCTTTACATATTGATCATCACAATATCTGGTAATTGGGCAACTGACTATTTGAAAGCATGTTGTTTCAGTTTTAGATAAGACAACTAAATTGGTTACTTTTTTATGTCCTTCCTATGAGTAGGTTGTGAGTATCATAATTTTTAAATTGGAAGACACAATATGGGTAAAAACTTACAAGCAACCTAGACCAGAGATATTGAAAAGTAACTGTCATGTTTGGCATTTAGGTCTGCCAGTACTTCAGTGTCAGCCAAAGTGTACTCTAATTTGTTCCAGTCTGAGGCCTCTTTTTTGGCCAAGAATTACATATTAAGCTGAGTGATTACTCAAACAGTGTAGTCTTATAATGAAACCTGAGTGATAGCAAGAGATCTGGCATTTCATTATGTCTTTCTACCTAAGCAGGGTTTCAGCTTGACCTTCTAGGTTAGAGAAGCTTTTGTACTGAACCACTTTCACTTGTGTGGGATCTCCTGTTGTGTGCAGAAGTGAGAGGTGGTTGAATGGGATGCTTAGGAGTTGAGAGGCACAGCTCTGAGGTCCTTTGAGTTTTTTTTTGTTTGTTTGCCTGTCTTAGATTAGTTTTTAGTTGTTTGGTTTTTTTTTTTTTGGTGGTTTCTTTTTTCTTTTTATTTTGGGGAGGAAGAGGGTGGGGCAGGGATGTGTGGTTTGTTGTGTTTTGGTTTTTTTTTTTTAATTAAAGATTTTTTCTACTTCAGTGACAGTGATGCCTTTATTTACGCTTGTATTTATACAGCTAATATCCTATTTGATTGTGAACTGAGTGGCACATTATTAATAAACCCTCACAAACCTATAGTGTTTCTTTCTGTGTGTGATTGTTGCATTGTGTGTACTCACTTTGCTGTTTTTTTCATGCAAAATTCAACTCCCGCTTTTTCTACCGAGCTGTTACCTACTGATTTTAACAATGGGAACTTGCAAGCTGAAAGCCTTCAGAACTAAAAACATAAGTTTTCAGCTTGTGTGAAGTATACCACATTCCCTATGCCAGTTTTCTCTGAGAAGGTCATCTTAAATGAAGTGAGCCCAGAGAAAAATATATTTCCCTTTTTCTGACATGAAGGTGGGAGAAGGAAACAGTTGCAATGAGATTCGCACACTAGGTTTTGGCAATCTGCTGTACTGCAAATGTCCATTCCTTCACTCTTCTGTCCCTTGGACTGTTAAAGGAAGTATCACTTTTAAATGAAACACAGAGCTTTGAGGAAGATATTCCCCATACTTGCCAACATTTTTCCCCTCTAGCAATACAGAGCTTGACATAGATGCTTGAGAGAAACCCTTTCCTTCCTTCTGCTGCAGTGCATGTTGATGGATGCCACACTATATTAGGTTCAGGGAAGAGGCTGGAGCAGCGCAACTTTACTCTTAATGCAGACCAGTCTTCAAATTCATTGCATTTTTTTAAAATTAGAAATCCTTCCCCACCACCACTTTTTTATCCTTATTTTCAGCTCCCTAACTGTATTTGCAGTTCATAGTTCTGTTTTGCAAGATTCCCCTACCCCAGTTACTGAAAAAAAAATCTTTTAGATCCTTAGGTATCAACCTAACATTGGTAGTGCATAGAATCGACCTTTCTGGTTCCCTCCTCTTGTGCTGCTACATGGCACTAGAGAGCTGATGGCAGTAGACATAAAGTATTTTTCACAAAAGTGCTATCACATGAGTGTCTCTGTTACAGGATTGATGGCATTTTTAAAGAAGGTAGGTAAGACTTTACCCAGCTCTTCCAGTTCTTGTATGGTGCAAAGCTTTCCCCTTTCATTACCTCCGAACTGAGCAGCTTTTAACAATTTTAACTTTTGAGATGATTACATCTCTACTTTCAAAGTGCTGACAAGGTGTGAATTTTGAAAAAGTTTTTTCCCTCTCCATACCAGAGACAAAGCCAGTAAATATTTATAACACTGTTTCTGGGGACTTCAGCAGGTGTAGGAGAGCTTTTGGGAATGCCTTGTTTAGAAGGCCTCATCTAAACCAAATAATTTTGAAAACCCAGATAATCAGCAAGTAAAATACTCCAATTACATTGTATAAAAAGGGATGTTCTCTAGACTGCTTTGTGTGCTCAGAGGAGCACTGCTAGATTGTTTCCTCTTCCTCCTGTCTGTAGTGCACTCTTCACCTGATATCAAGGGTATCAGACAGTTTGACTAGTGTTTGACAGACTTCTCCTGATTCAGTATTGTTGAACAGGGGGAAGAAAGGTTGGTGAGCGGTTATTTAGGCTTGTGAGTGCACTCCAGACATGTAATTTGGATATTTATTTAATGCCTAAAGTACAGGTTTTGAGACAGGGTGCAAAAAAGTGATTCATCACAGCATGCCTTATTCTGTTTTTGTACTACAGGCACTGTGAAAAGAGAACTTTTATTCCAGGTAGATTTGAAAGTTAGTGATTTGGCCAAATACAAAATTCTTTTACATATCAGCTAGAGTGGATTCCTCTGTGAAGAGTGTTAATACACCTGTCTTTAGTTCATAGGTCTAAATTTTCTTCTAGCTACGAGCAAAGCTTCTCATTAATCATAAAATGAGTCAGGAAAGAATACAAAGATGACACTTCAGTTGTACCCTTACCTTTGACAGAAGGTGGCTGCCCTCAATTTATTGATTGATGCCAGCTAAGTTAGCAATCATACTATTTCCAGTTACCTAGATATTGAGTTAATTAATGTAAGGATATGAATCGTGTGAGTTGGGGATTTTTTCAAAAATAGTTTTCATAGAATTGTAACTTTTTGCTTGTAGGTATTGTTTTTTAATTAATGATTAGTAGTTTTGAACAATGAGATCTGAGTTACCTTACTCTGTAGAAATAGTTGCTACCTTTCTGGTCTAGCCTCTTAGCATGCTAAAAATGTTACCTCATCCTCTAAATCCTACTTTGTCAGAGTGAAGAAAAGATCCTTTTCTTCCAGCAAATAGATCTGTTCTCTGACTGTTCCTTTTAAGACTTAGGTTGAGCATTGTCCCTGAAGTATGGAGTGCACTGAATGGAGAAATCTTCCTGGGTTGCCGAAGCTTTCATTTTGTGAACCTGATAAATTCAGACACTTGTGTAAGTGACAAGTCTGTCGCTTCTCTTCCTCTCCTGTAGTTGTACTAAGTTCCATGTGAAGCTTCAAGCCCAGGGCAGCATTGTGTAAGTCAGGCAGGTGTGCAGTGCAGTGAGAGGCTCAACATATGTGGGAATAATCTAGGTAAACTTCCCATAATTTTGAAAATGTGGTTGTTTGATGGATATTCACAATGACTAGGCAAACCCCAAGCTTTCTCAATGTCTTCTACACTTCAGACTGCGTACAACTTGTGAGATCCTGAGCTACTGGGAACCCTGTTACAGTCTCCTGTGGATAAAGTGAAGGACAACACTTCACACTGATGAAACAACACCCACACACAGTGCTCTCATGCTTAATGGACAGGTCCAAAGGTCAAAGGTGCACAAGATCAAAAGACTCCTGGATCTTTGCCCTTTCTTCTTTATCAGTCACCTTTGGCTGGCCCCTTGATGAGGGCTTTTTAGAGATGCACTTTTTTTCATGGTGCTGGAGAGGTTGACTAGAACCTGATCTTATGTGGCCAGTGTGGTTAGCCAAGGGCTTGCTGTTGCCAGCCAACTCAGTCTCAACACTGACCTCACTGTAGGCTCTTTAATCTGTCAGGCTGTCATCCCCAATGGCATCAGTCAGGATCCCTTTGCCAGGCTAGTTGTTGCTAATTCTCTGCTAGCAAGTGTATCAAAATCTTATTCTGCCAAAGAAGGTTCTTTAATGTTGTTGTTTATGCAGACAAATAGTTAAAATTTCACATCTAAAAGATTAAATATTGTAATCACATAATTAGAAAAAGTGTTACATGATTTAACATAGCGCTTTTCTATTTATGTAAGTGACAACTAATGGTTTCTTTTTTCTCCTAGCTTTCGGAAAGATTCTTCAACTTTGTAATTTTAAAACATTTTCTCCTACACATGTCATTGTTCTTTTTAATAGGATCTGCCAGAACAACTCTGAGCAAAAGCTCTGCATTTTCACATTATTATCTCATTGTCTATCCCTAGTGTTATAGCCTTACTGTGACTTCCTAACTAATCAGCTATTTCAACTTTCATTCCATAAGCTTTATGTCTGAGTGTAATTAAATGAGCATTAAGTCCTTTTTTTACTAGCAAAGCCTGAAAGTTCTGATATTACAGTAATAAGTGTGAAGTGAATTTTGAATGGCATTTATATCCTTTCATGGGCTCTAAATGTTTGATTTGCATAACTAGTTAAAATGATATCAGAGCAGCATATTGATTTAATTCCATCTCAGAAAACTGTTAATTAATAATGATAATAAATGTGTCAGTCCTTTATTATCTGCTTTGAATTGGTGATGATGTCTATATTAATACTACTTCAGTAATAGACCTCTGCTGGCTATTGTTGGCAAAGCTTTGACGGCTTGAATAACTAGCAATCAGAATTTATAAAATTTATTACAGATCAGATTTTAAAAGAATAGTAATTTTATCACATGTGTGATTTTATTAACACCTATTACTTAACATTTTATTTAAATAAATCACTAAGAACAGAAACTGGCAAAGAACAAAGAAGAGGTTTGAATTTCTTAAACCTTTTTTGTCCTTGCAAGTTAGATTGTTGGATTTGTTCCTACATGTAAAGGAGATAATCGAAAGAACTATATACATTTCAGTTTTCCTTAACACTTTAACAGTAATACCTTTAAAAAATCCCTAAGTATACCTAGAGATATTTTATTGAAAAGAGATGCTTGGTTAGGAGAGGTTTTCTTTTTATTATTGTTATTTTGCTAGATTTTTTTATATTTTTGTGATATGTCTTACTTTGACTCCTCCTTCTTATTTCAGAATGAAATTAGATTATTACCTATTCGGGTTTTTTCCTGTTACTGTTTAGTGTTTAATCATAATTAGTTTAAGACTTTGCTTTCCTTTTTCCCTTTTGGACACTGGCAAAAGGGTCCTTTGTTTGTGCAATTTAAGACTGGATTTTGGTTCCTTTCTCAGCAAGGAACATTAACTGTTCTAGTATTCCGTACCACACTACCTTACGGAACTGCACTACAAGCGTCTAGAAAGGAAAGCACTCAGCTTTTGTCAGCAGATAATGTTCTCTACATTCCCTTTTAGATGAGGAAATATTTAGGAAGCTGACTTTCATTTGCATGGACCCTTAATGTAGGTCTAGAATCACCATTTTTTTAAGAAAAAAAGAGTATCTTCTTTATTAATGTTGTTTACTTTCCCTGCTGCTGAATCCTCGGACTCTTGCCTTTTTGTATGTGTTGTTTGTACTAAAACCTGCCCAGTCTGAAAGGGTTGGGCTAAAAACTAGAACAGCAATTCAACTGCTAGTAAAACTTAATATTAGCAGTACCCAATTAAAGACTTGCTTGCCAAGTTTAATGCTCTGATTGCAATTGTAATTGCAAAAATTCAATTCTTAAGTATCTGAAATGTTTGTTTTCCTTACAATCCCTTTGAAAAATTAAGGGTTAATGGCCTTTTGTTGTAGAGAAATACAGCTGATTAATATGAGTAGCTCTAAGAAAAGAAAAATATTGGCATGCTTCTTGTTTTCTAAACACAACTCTTCTCTAAGTTGCCTTCAGGCAGTATTGCATGGACAGCAGTGAACTTGCTCTGACGTGAGCAGACATCATATGAAAATGGTTACATAGCACCAAACCCAAGCTTAGAAATTCTTCTGAGAGGGATTTAAAAGCACAGCAAGGAAAACCAAACCTGGATGTTACAACCTGGTTTTGTTTTAACTACTGTAGTGATAGCTGTGCCAACAAAACTTTTTTTTAATTTTTTGTTTTCTTATAGTGATAGTTTATCACTATCGAAAGTTCCATATGAACAAAGGAGTTATTTTTTGTTTTATGTTAAAACTTTAAATTTAACCAGTGAAATTCCTTGTGTTTCTGGGAAAATACTACTGCAAGTACATTACTTTCTGACAATTCTTGCCTGCCACTTGAGCTATGTTTAGAAAAGTTTTGTTCTGATTCTACACAGTGATAGAATAAAGCTCTTGTTCAGACTTCAGATGATGTTTAACCAGAAAGGTAGTGCATGGTGATAACTCAAATGAAAATAGTGACTCTCTCTTTAAAAGGATGAACAAGAAAGCATGATTTGAATGGTGAGTGTTTTTTCTAAGTACCTACTAATAATTGCATATTTTAGAAAAGATACACCAATCTCCTATACTATTTAGAATATTGAGATCCAAATTTATCCCCATATCATTGTTGACAGGTGGTGAGTACATCTTGCTTGGATGTCATGTTCTCCCTCTTAAGAAGCTCTGATCTGTTCTTCGATGCCCCGGGAAGGTGAAATCGTATGTCCAGCTTTGTCAGATCAAATTCATTCACCCCTATTCCACTGCTGAATCAAAGTTTTTTGCTCCCCAAAGAAGGGGAATTTGGTCCACTTCCACTAAAGGCTTTGGCCACCTGGTTTTCATGGAGTTGGTCACTTTAATTTAATTCCTTTTCTGAAATCTTTCTTCAGAAGTTTGTTAGCCTTTGAAGACAGCGTGGAAGTCTAAGAATAGAGGCAAAATATTGTATTATGTTTCCTTTGTCAGTGGGTTGCCCTTTTATGTGTTTTCTTGAGTTCCTGACAAGATGATGTATGTTGAGATGAATAGCCATCAGTTACATTTAAAAATGCCTTTTCTCTTTCTGTGGTGCTTTTATAAATTACTGTGATCTTAAGCTACAACTGGGTATCCATATGCTCTTTATAGAAATTCTAACTAGTTTTTCAGAATTCATCTTTGCTATATTTGTTTTAGACAATATTAAGCACAGGCCCTTGTAGCAGCTTGTTAAGACACACAGAGCATTACTGGCCACTGAAACTTTGTTAATAGAGGGAGGTTAACTATCTCTGCTGGAGTTTATCCAGAATTTAGGAGTTAAAATCCCTTCTAGAGGTTTGAGTTGGTTTGCTTTTGGTTGCTTGTTTTGTTTTGGTATGGGATTTTTTTTTTCTGGTGTTTTTTGTTTTGTTGTTGTTGTTTTTGTATTTTTTAGTTTTTTTTTTTTTTTCCCCAGTATTAGACATTTTACAGATATAAGCATCAAGAATCTTGACTTACTGTGTTTTTTGGTTGCTTTGTGCCTTTTTTTCCCACCTGCTAAATTTTAACAAACCCACTCTCACAATGTTGGGTGAGGAGGAACACCTAGATGATGCTTTCACTGGTAAATTATTTTCACTTGCATTTTAAAAGAAAGAAAAGCTGCATAAAACACACTCATACTCTCCCCCCCACCTCCCCCCCAAAGTCATCCTCTGTCCCCCCCCATTTTATGTGAACATTGAAATATATTTATGGTTTTCTCCACTGGCATAAATCAGATGTAGATGACAATATATCCAAATAACCTCTTTGATGCATGGTTTTTGTTAATAATTATGTGCTGCTAATAATTAACAGGTGTGTGAAAAAATGAATTAGTAATGAGAAGAGAGTTTGTAAGCCGTCTGTTATCATCCCTTGACAAATGCAAGCAAGGGCATAAGCTGAATACAAAGGCCCTTCATTATAGTTTAATGGCATTTGATAAGTTAACCCCTTTTGTCACATAATGATGCTGAGCTTGTATTGTGGGAAGTTTTCTATCTGATAGTAACAACATATTTTTCTTTAACCCAGCATTCTTAAAAAGAAAATAGTAAAATATCCAGACTATCTGGGGATTAGGATTTTGAACTCCATTTTCTAAGTAACTAGGAAAGTTTTTAAAATTTTGTGCAATATTGTGAGCAATTATTCTGTGATTATTGAAACAGAAGCTTTTATGGGCTCTTCTGTAAATTATGGGAGCAAGTGGATCCATAAACTGTCCATATTCCTTGAATTTCAGTCCTTTAGACAATGAACCATTTCAACCATCTGGAAGAGAGACTTACATCTTGTGCCAGGGAAGAACAAGGTTTCACAAGTAGCAGTTTTGGTCTCTTAAGCATGAAAAACATTCTTAATGGTTTTCATGATAGAAAGTGCGATTTTGATCCTGTTATGACCTCCTAAAAATGCTCAGAAAATTCTTGTTTTAATAGCTGAGTTCCTGGTTTACCCGTGTGCTTCTGACCAGTTGCTGCTTGTGGATAAACTTAACTGGCAAATGATGCAAATTGAATAATTTCAAATTTATCTCTAAAAGGAAAAAGGGCTGTTTATTTTTACCTGTATAATTTTGTCAGACCTTTGAATCTAATATTTGTGTTTTTTTTAATGATCAATTTATGATGCATTAGTCCACTTTTTTCCCCAAGGTCCTTCTCTTTGTTATACTAGTTTCATTTTTCAGAAGGCCTCTTGGTCTTTACATGTGTGGTGTATGTCTGTAAGTAGCTGTTTGACTTCAGAACTTGAAATTAAATTTATGAGGGAAGAATATCTGAAAAAAAAATATTATTCTCATGACTGTTTACTGTCTTGAAAAATATAATAAACTTTACCTAGAAAGAGATGTAAAGCTGCAAAGCAGGATGGCTGCAGGCACTTCTATTCAGTATTTGAAATGTGTTCACTTTTGTGTTGAGACAATCAAAAAAAGTTACTACATTGTTGCTGCCATTCCTGTATTGTCATCCTTGCTGGCATTAATAGATTGGGAATGTGATTTGTAATGAGGGCAAGAAAAGTCTAGAGGATTTATGAAACTGGGACTTACATATATAGAGCGCTAAAGTCTACCAAAACTTACTTTGGTACTGTTGGTTCTGTGATATGGTTATGGGAGTGATCAGTCAGTTTTCTGCACAGTAGCTTTGTGTTCAGTCAACAGCATCTTTCAGGACGAGTCTGGGGAAAAAAGATCTTGTATTCTTAGATTCTTCAGAAGGAAACTGCTCTTGAAAATTCTCAAATGCCGATTAATTTTTCAATGTTTCATTGGCAGGTTTTCCTCTTTCCTTCGTAAACTCCCTAGCGAAAGGTCTCCTGTGATTTAACAGACAGATGTTGTTTTCTGGTCAGTGTTCATTCATGGTGTGGCAGTCAGTGGGATATTACTGTCTTATTCTAAAGATGGTGTGCTATCTACTTAGGTACTGAAGGTTATTAGACAAGATGAACATAGTACCTGAAATGGGTGACTGCAGTACTTGAAGGAAGGAGCTGGTACTTATTCTGCATGAACTCTTGTGAACCATGGAGAACCTTGCTAGCTAATGAAGCTCACAGGTTTAGCACCAACCCATCCTGACTTAAATACAGTCCTTGGGATCTTCCTGTAACATGGAAGTTGTGTTCTGTAATATACTGCATTAGTATTCTGCCTTTTTTTTTTTAGTAGGTAACTCTTTGGAAAAGTAGGTGTTCTTAAATGCTCTGAAGATTTGAAGACTGGATCTGACTCTTTCGCAATTTGATGTTCCATTTGTAACACATTTGTGTTAGCTAACAGAAGGGAGTTCCGAGCTGCTTGGTGGGAAACTCATACTTGTTTGTCATCTTTGTTCCCTTTTGAGGAACAGTTTTCAGTAGTCCTTTTGGGGAAGTGGAATCAGCCTAACTCGTTTGTGTCTCAGAACTGAGCGACATAACATTTCACAAGACTGTACTGAAGCATGGTGCTGTTGGAAAGAGGCACTTTGTATTTCATTCAAGTGGCATGATCTCCAGAAGGTGATTAAAAGCTCATACTCTGACCCTTAGCAGGGTCTGCAGGACCACATTGCCCATTGGGAAATTCGGTCAGTCTCCATAGTGTCTTGCAGCATAGACCAAGCCCTGTTTTTTTGCAGCTATCAACAAGTTAGGTTGCTTTGGTTGCAACAAGGTGACTGTTGCTGTTGGCAGGTCTATGAGGCGATCATATTTTATAATTTTGAAGTTGCAAAGTTAGTTGAGAAAGTATGCATTGCTAATCAGTTTGGGTGACCCTAAATGCTCTCTGAGAACTCCCTTATAGGTAATGAACCAAACCTGCTCAAACCTATGTGAGATCAGTATCAAAGCAAATGCTTACAGTTTTTGCTGTGTTTGTGTAATATATGAAGTGAAAGGCTGGTCTTCAGCCTTTTGCGGCCACTGCTTTTGCAGAGTGAACTAAAATATCCTTCTCTTTATCTTCACTTCTTATATTCCTTTTTTTATAAGCAACTTCCCGAAGGGGAGCCTCGCATTTGTTAACTAGTGTTCAGTGACTGGTGCGTCAGCTCAGCTGTGCAACATGCCAACACTAACTGCTCCTAAATAACATCTATTTGCATAGTGCATTGAGAGCTGTGAACTCTCCTCTCATTAAGTGTGTGAGAACTCTCGCTCAACCAGAAACACTAAAAATTGAGCTGCACTCCTGAGGGGTTTTTCTTCTGTGAGCCCTTCCAGTGTATTATACCAGTGTGACACTTTCTGGGGTGACGTTGCAATGAAGGAAAGGAATAACGTAAAGGGATTGTATGCCTTGGCTTCCCATGCAAACTGTTTCATATGCTTTTCCCCCTTTTGCTGCCCTCTTATACATTTTTCAATGTGGGAACTTAATATTTTTGGTGATATTTCAACAACAATCGGTTAATGGTGGAGTGAGGAGGAAATGAATAATCTATGGAAAACACCCCATTGCCAAATTCAGCACTCTTGAACTTCAGTTTTGCTGTTCTTTGTGTGAAATTATGTAGTGATGTTCACCAATATTTTATTGCAAGTTATGTTTTGTAATACTTGAGCAATATATAACTGTGATCAATGTTGTGACCTCAGGGAAATTGCTTATATAATTACAGAAAGTTTACAGTAGTAAGACAAGGAATTGGGGAAAATATATCACTGTAAAATATAAATATGTTTAAATTACATTTAGGATTTGGAATAGTTCCTTGCTTGTGTTTTACAGAGTAATCTGTGATTTAAATCAGGTTTAGTTGTGGGTTTTTTTTCTAAATTGGGTATTATAAATCAAGAGTAGTTGCTGCATATAGCACACAAGAGGATTTCTTATACATTTTAATGTTGCATAAGTAAGAAATACCAGTAGTTCAGCAGTAAAATTGCAAATGTAAGCAAAAGCGAAGATTTTTCTAAATTTAACTAGGTTGCATTTGTTTAGTAAACTCCAGCAATAATTTACTGGTTTATTGCATTTGCTGTTGAGAACTTGCTGGCTTTAAAAAGGGGAGGGGGATAAAGGAAGGAGCAATGTTATAATTGCTCTGGAACTGGGGAGAGCAGATAGAAGAGGGGAAAATTCTAAACAGTCAGCATAGAATAGGTTAAAGTAGAGAAAATAAATCTTGGCAAGATAATATGTTTCTGTAGAAGACTAAGGAACTTCTGGTAACGTGCATTCTGTATTTGTGGGATAGAAAAATTCCTAATAAAAATATCAAGCTCAAGGTGTAGTTATGCCTTCTTAAGACTTCGGAGACATAAAATAGGCAGCTTTTCTTATTCATGAGTTGCAATATGTAAAAAATAGAAATTCTGGTAGTTATGCTTTAAAACAAAATAAACATAGTTGTTTTGTAAATAATGGGGGTTTAGAACTTGATTTGAATTTGCTCTACGGTTCTGCGTATGCACGCTTTATCTCAGGGTAGATTTCTATATCTCTCGGTCTGTTAATATAAAACCTGGCTTAGTTTAACTGTGGTTTGAAAGAAGTGAACACTGGGATTGGTCTGGATGATGTTGATTAATAGGTGTGTGAGGGTGAAAGACTCCAGGGCCAAGCAGTAGGTCCATCTTGGTGGCATCTGATGTTGATTGGCTTTGTCCTGCGCGGCTGCGCTGGAAGAGCGGACATTAAGATTAAGTGATGCTGTCGTGTTGAGGAGCACTGCACTGCATCATTCTGGGAAGAGACAGCTGTGGTGGTTAATCCTTCATCACCAAGGGAGTGCTGCCAGCAGAAAGATATACAGCCAAAGATAACCCTCCATAACTTGTGCTAAAGATCAGAAAACTTTGAATTCACATCCATCTGCTTAGTCTGGGGTGAAGATGAAAGATAGGCAGAATAGGAAATAAAAAAACCTCCTGTGGGATTAATCTTAGACAGAGTATGCAGCACACGCTGAAAAGGCAGGAGCTAAATTTTTGCATGTAGCTTAAAAGAACAGGATCAATGAGAATCCAGAAATTTAATTTTATTTCAATTGCTTTAATATTCATACTCATGATGCTCATTTAATATGTACACCACATCTTTCCTGGAAGCAGTTCAAAGATGCCAGTGTTCATAGTGTAAGGTTTAAAAAAGACAAGCGTCTGTTAATGCTGCACTACTAACTGATGCACAGGAATGGATGTCAGTGGAGCTTAATCTGTGGCAGAGAACTTTGTTGTTTACTTTTATATTTATCAGGTCAGTTCCAAATTTTATACATCAGGTGAGAATATATTCTGTCTTGAATGGCTGTGAACAGAGCTATATTGTTATGCATAATTTATGCATACAAAGTGAGAACTGTTACAAAGACTAGCTCAAGTTGTCATCTTTGGAAATTAATTGATATAAAAAAATAAGATAGGAAAAGGAAAAAATATATGAATACATTGCCTTGGAGGGTGTCTTCTAAGCAATAACCAAATTAATAAAATACAGTTCAAAAGCAGTAGTTAGTGATACTAATTTGAGACATTAATCCACTTTTTTAATGTAGGCTGTTGTTTTAACATGCATTTTAAACCTTAGAGTAGTATTTTAAAAAGTTCTGTACTGAATGGTGTACACTGAATGGTGCACTGAAAGGGGAAAATGCACATTTTGTTATTATCATGGTGATAGTTGTCACTGTGAGGAAAATGGAGGTTTCTTTAAGCAGATTGGTGGTTGGGTGGAGGTGGAAATAGAAGTCCTCCCTGTTCCAGCCTTAGTGCCCAGAGGAGTGGAATGTCAGCCATGGGCAGGAGCAGTGCTTCCTGAGCCTTGCCTTGGGTCTGCTTTTGCTTCAGCTGGTGTTTGGCAGTGAGTGGTTTGGTGAACCTCATGTTGCCTATTCAATGTCTGCGTGCTACAGGATGTTTGTAGAAACAGAAGTTAGTCACTTGGCTTATGTGAAAACTTAGTTCTTGCCTTGGATCAAGAAAAACCGGAGTGAGAACTGTAAATCTGTTGGTGTTCTAAGTGCAAAACGAGATAGTGTTATATCTTCTGTTTTCTATTGAACTTATTCACCTTCCTGTAATCATAAAAACAACCAAATAAAAGAGAAGACCATTTCATCATTTGCAGAGAAAGTTTCAGTTGTATCGGTAAAGTGTCCCTTGAAGCCATCCGTACTTCTTGTTTCTCACACTTGTGCTTTCAAATGTAGTTAGTTTCTCTCTCTGTTGTTTTTTATTATTATTATTATTATTATTATTATTTTAGAAATGCTTGTGTTAATCTCAACATTGGTGTTTCTTGATAAATTAATCCTTCAGTTAAATCTTATGTTATGACACCTCTCAGGTAAAGGTGTAATATATATTAGCATGTCATTTGAATTTAATTAGAAATAATGAACTCAATAAATACTAGTTGATATCATATGGGACACGTATTTCTTAGCAGGCTAAATGTTTAGTGAATTAATTTAACATTTGGGCAAAAATCCTAATTACTTTAGTATCTACAGCATTATGTTAAAAATCAAAATGGCTTTTTTGACTATTAAAAGTGAATTGGGAAAAAATCAATTTAGTATAGGTTTATGTATTGGGAGAAAGATATATATAAGCCTGCAAATGTGTCAAAAATGACCACTGCATTTTCATAGTAACTAACTGTTCTGCATAGTCATTAGAGGAAGAATAACAAATAATGTTCACATGGTAGCAGGAGGAGTATATGTGAATATAAGGAGAAGTTTTCTCGCAATAAGCACTGTTAAACATGAGAATGGGCAAATGAGTGTACCTTCTCATGACTATTATTTTCATTTTTTAAGAAAAATTATGACTGCAAGCTGCATAAACTTGATTATATCTACAAGTATGGGAGGGATGAGGTCATACGTGAGATCCATTTTTAGTCCTGCTTTGCTCTGATTGTAAATTTGGTGATGGATTAACATGGCCTCTTAAATATACTGGCAGTTTAGAGGTTAACAAAAATGAAAAATTTTTTGTTTAATCGCATATTTGTCCAGATCCAAATATCTAATGGAAAACAGGTTGAAGTGAGCAGACTTGCTCATGATGAACACTAAAATGCCAACAGTTAGATAGGAATGGGTTAATACATTGACTAATGTTGTAGGTTTATAAGAACTGGCCCTTCTCTTTGTTCTTTTTTATCATATACATTTATCATGTTCAACCTGGCAACTGAAGCAAATAGCTATTTAAGTTGTAAAAAATGAATCACTGTGCAATTTCTTGAACTGTATGATATAACCAAGCCTAATAATATTATACAACAGAAGTTGTAAGCCTTGGGATATTTTCCCTACTTTTTTTTGTTTCCTTTCTTTTCTAAATGAGCCATGAGCATTTGCTACTGTCTGTATGGAAAACAAAAGAGCATTAAGATGTTTTTAACAAAGTTGTAATTTCCTGCCCATTGGTGAGGGTAATGGTGAGTGCTTACCTTCTGCTGCTGCATAAATAAAGTATATTTAGAAATGGTTGAACTATTGGATTGTGTGAAGATTTGGGATGCAGACTCTTTGACTTAAAATCTTTGAGTGCCACAGAGGAAAATAAAAGTTTGAGTTTACTCTTTAAAGAGGAAAGGAGGCTGTGGGAAGAATCTTCCATCTTCTCTGCAATGTAGACCAAAAGGTAAAAACTAATATGTGTTTGTTGTGTCAGCGTATTTTCACACTGCTGGACCTTGCATGTTTACAGCTGGTTCTGATGCAGCTGTCAGGGTACAATTGATGAGCATCATCATTTAAAGTGTAAAAGTAAATGTCTTGGCATAGAGGGACATGATAAAGTGCCATCTACCAGACATTGTGGACATATGTAGTCACTATTTCCTTTTTCTCCTCGCTCTTTGCATTTCTTTGCTGCCCTTGCCAGAATCTACAGAAGTCATTGGGAGCAGTACAGCCCAGCCTCCAGCCTTCTAATATCACTTTGGTAGTTGTCAGATCATATGAAATGTCAAAATTCATGTGGCCTTCGTGAAGAGATATATTTAGTACAGCTGCTGCATACCTACGTAGTATCTCTGACATTGACATATTAGTTATGCTGTCTTTTGCAATCTGATATCTTTAAATTTGCCACCTTGTTAAGTTTTGATTAATGTGATTCCATTTCACTAAAGTAATTGGCTTGGCCTGTTGTAGAAAATAATCAGCCTTTCTACGGAACAAATGCTAGAACATGCTAATGAGGGAGTGAGTTCGTTAAATTGATGGCGTGGAGTGACAGTTATTAATGATTGTTATGATAAACAGACGAGTGTGAATTGGGATGAGTTGGGCAAAAGTGACAGTTTAAAAATAACGTATATTGGAAAGTACTAACGAAGTAATATACTGTTAGGAAAACAATCATGCAAGTTGTCAAGGGAAGAAGTGTAATTATACAGCTGCACGAGCTGCCTGGGAGGACAGGGACCTGGCTGATAATGGACACGTTTTTTGTTGGCAAGGGGAAAATATGTTATGGCAGAGAGGAGTACAGATTGATAAATTAATTGGCCTTTCTCATTGTTCCAAGAGCAAACTTGGCCAGCAATAGCCAAGCAGATTAGGTAAATAAATGAAGTGACCAGCTCTTCCTCTGCATCTGACCCGCTCCTTGCCCTTTCTTTTTAATCCAGCAATGCATGAACTGCCAAGTTCAACTGCCTAGCGTGGCAGTGTTTGCAGAAATATAGCTTTCCTGGAAATATTTATGGCTTTTAAAAATGAGATGCTTTGTATTACAAGAGTTTTGTCTTAAGGTAAAGGTTAATTTTAGTAAGCCATCAGTCTATATGCAAAATGGTATGAAAGCAATATGGATGATGCAAGTGTACTGGTTTTCAAAGTAAAATTTAAACATAGGTGTCCATCTGAAAGCTTGCAAGAAAAAAAAAGCAAGATTACTAGTAGGGGTGTTTGGGAGGTAGAGGTATGGCACTACTTCTGCTTATTGTTGCGTAAGCTTGGTGCTAAATGGCTTGAGGTTGTTGGCTGTAGGAGAAAGACATTTGTCTCTCTGAGGCTGACAGCAGTGCCATATATAATTCAGCTGTCAGATTGCCTGTGTAGTAGACTCAGTGAAAGAACAGAGGATAAATGTGGAATATTATCCTAATAAGTGTAAGGAGATACAAAGTAAGTAGGCCATTATATATAAAAACAGAAAAAAAATTAAAACAGCCATTAGAAAAATTCACTATGAACAGTGATACTCCAGCTGCTGGAGTTAATACTAGGTAGGACATTGAGATGGTACTACTTCAGTTGCTGTTCTAATGCAGAGGACTATGGGGATACAAATGGGCAGGCTTGGTACTGAGTGGTCAGTACGATTCCCCTTCTTTTACTGGCTTGTTTATACTGCCTTGCATTTAAACATTACCTTTCCTCCATGGAAAAGTGAGCAAATTACCATATTTTTCATAAAGATGGAGGAAGTGATTTTGAAAATGTTGGCTAAGAGAAAGCACTGTTATCATTGTCAAATTCCATCTGCTCAGGACACACCGATGAATAGAAGATGGAGAAGAGTTTAGATTCTATATGACAGGCTACAGCCATATCAGCACTGAATGGAGCCTGTAAAATGCTTACTTAGCCATTTCGCTGGATGTTTTACTGAATTCAGCTTGGTCTTGGTCTTGCAAGGGCTCCAGTAATCATGTTACCGATTCTTTGTGACAGCCCTCGAGAACATGACCTGTTCACTCATCTTGCCTTGTTTTCTTGGCTGCCCTAGCTTTCTATCATAAGTAGTAGTTTGTATAGTGTTACCTTTATGAGCACCAATTCACTGGATACAATAATCTAGCCAAAATGAGCATGGATAATCTCCTATTTAATAAAGAAGTCTAAGCCTTTCTCCTAGTAGTGTTATGGGTGAAATCCCTCCAGTCCTTGGATTTTACTAAAGTTAGTGAAAGGAAGAGATAAATAAATTTTGGTTCAGATGAGCATTCAGTCTTTGGAAACAGGTTGGATCAAATACCCATTAAAGTCCTCCAAAATGCATCTAATGTTGGACACTGGGTCATGTCATAAGAAGGATTTAGATGGTGAATGGGAGGTTATTCTGAGTTGTAGAAGGAAACATTAGGTGCAATATGGTTCACAAGGTGAATCCAGCCTGTGTCCAAACAATATGCATAAATAGTTTACATCAGTATTAACAGGAGTCATGCATCCTTAAAGAACAGCACTTCCCCACTATGTGCAGTTTTCTGCTTCTGACAATGGCTTTGCTTTGTGAACATGGACACCTATTGTACTAACTAATATAATTATGGTGTACTTCTCTGAGGCTTTTCCTTTTTCCTTAAGGGGAAACAGATTAGATTGCTACCTATGGAGACTGTGTGCCAGTGCATATGTTGCATGGTCTCCCCGACTAGCTGTGAGTGAGTAAATTCCTGAGTGGGGAAATGGATGGAGCTGGTGGAGGTGACCAGCTTTGTCCACTGGGAAGGGCTCTGTCAACCTCATGGCTATGGAGGGGCTTCAGTGTAGCCCCCATGCCATACTGAAGAGAGGCTGGAAAAACAGGCCTTGTGAAGTCTGGTGGTGTCAGAGGGAGGGAGGTTGAGCTGCAAAGGAAAACCTGCTCTTTGGGCACCAGGCAGGCACAGGGTATGACTGTGTAGGAAAACAGAAGTGAGTAGTTCTACAGAGTCGTGGGGTTGGAATGAGCCTGTCAGGAGATATGACCTCAAGGGGAACTGGTGCAAAAAAGTCCATTTTGCCTTTCTCAGCTGTGTAGAGAGACAGTCATATTTCCAGTTATCCTGTATTCAGTCTAAATTCTACCAAAATAACTACATCAGACACACTCTTCACCCAGCCTCCTTGCCTCAAGACAATGCCAGCTGTTTCCACTTGCCATTTAAAAAGAAGTTGCTTGTTGGAACATGGTCACTTGCTCCTTCTGACTGTCTCTCTGGTCCACCTTTGTACTGTCGTAAGCTAGAGGGTTAGCTTCATTTACCATCTTAGTGCTACAATGAGTTATCAAAGTAATGAAAATTACCTATAATTAACTTAATTTTAAATAGTAATAAATACTTGAAGGAAAAAAAGTCAACTATGCCTCAAAAAGTGACTGGTATCCAGCCAGTCACTTTTGGTTGTTCAGGTGTGGTCATCTTATGATCATATATATAGACTGGTAGAAGAGTTTTGAGGAGATACTACAATAAAAGTCTGACTTTAGAGATGTCACATCTGGGCAGAAAATCTTAATTCATTGTAGCTGCCCTTTCATGCCTGTGGTCTATGTTGATTATTACCTGATGTGAACAGGGGAGTTTTACTTCATATGGTACAGTGTTGTACTTTCCTTTATCCATGGAAATATTTGCCCATGTTTTGGATTTCAAACTAAAAACTTTGATAATATTCACCTTTTTGGGGTGGCATGGGGGTACAGTGGATTGAGTGTGCTGCTAGTAATTTTGGTAATTTGTTCTGAAGTCTGCTAAGCATTTCTGATGTTATTGGATGAGTCAGATCCCACAGTTGTCACCTCTAGATGCTTGTGCATACCTGGATTAGTGGAAGCATCAAGGCAACTGTTGAGTTTTTAGCAGACGCAGGTGGTTTATCATAGACATTATAGGATACTTCTATTTTTCTACTACCTCACATTTATCAATAGAATGACAAAGAAATCCTAGGACCAAAACAAAGGCATTTAGTCTACATTCCTTGGGAAAAGGCTGCTGCTTTGCGTGAACATAGTACCCAGAATGGGCATATAACAAACTGTCACATAACATATACTAAAAAATAAAGGTGGAAATGGATTGTGAAGGAAGCAGTTGTGTAGCAGCCACTTCAAAGTGTGCTTTTCTTCAGCAAAAATACAGTAAAAGAAAAAACTTCTGGTCAGTATTCACAGTAAATGACTGTGTCTCAGGAACTGAGCTGTCAGCAGCAAAGCTGGTTGTCTGCTTTGGGGGTCTCTCACCTCTGAGTGTTTGTTTGAGTCACATGTGTTGCTGCTCATGTTCATTTGAGGAGCTAAAACTCCTCAGTTGGAGGAGGATTGTTATTTGAGGGTTTTTAGGGGAAGGGCACATTTGAATTGTTGGTATCTCTGATACATACCACTATTCAGCCTCACTCTACCCAGCAGCCCACATATTGACTGGAAAGACTTTTCTGGGCAACAACTGTTGAACTGCTGCTCAGGACCCTACTCTTAAAATTGAAAGCTCTCAATTATGTTTTTTTCATTTAAATAGTTGGAAAATAACATTTGCTCATTTTTTTCCCTGCTGTCCATAAAGACAGTGCTATTGATGTCCTTGTCAGAAAAGGCAGTGAAACATAAGCCCATTGGCAGAGTTTCTGTATACTCATTTTGTGAGGATGGGGTTAGTCTTATGTGAATTTTCTGTTATTTTGGACTTGTATGTCAGACACGGCTACTCTAAAAGTACGGGAGAAAAGCAAAGGTGGATGTGAGAAAGAAGTGTCATCCTTCTGAGCTTTCAGCATGGAGCACAGTCTTGAGAAAATACAGATTACTGAAACAGGGTATCATTAAGCTTTTCTTTTCAGCAGGAAACAAGACACCCCATCCCTCTGCCACAGCTGAAATCACTCAGAAAGGGTAAAAGATTTTTCTGTTCCAGGTGTTTCAGTTTCTAGGTCTTATATAGCTTTCACCTGGAACTCTCTTTGTAAGTTCACTGTAGAATCCATTAACCAGTTCCAGTTGCAAGGACTTGACGGAAAGAAGAAAGTTCACTTGCCCTGGAATTCAGCACTTGCAAACAAAAATTCAGAAAAAGCATTTTGCAACTGAAACATTCTGGTGGAAAGAATGAGTGCCTCTTTAGTCCCTAAAAAGAAAGAAGTTTTTAACTAGGAGCTCGTGACTGTATGCTGCTACACAAGAAGGTAATGTTAGCTTTTCTGCTTTACATGTTACTCAACTGTGATTTTTATTTTTTTCTGGGTATAGCAATGCTGTTTCACTCTACCTGAAAAACAGATGTTTCACATCAACCTTATTTGCTAGGAGTGCTGTATTCTGAGGATAGGACATTCAAGCTTTCTGTTTTCTTTTCTGGATTGTTTTTGGAGAATGGAATGGACTTGCATGTATGAGGTTTTCCTAAAGTTTGTTCAGCCTTTGTGAGAGAGACTGGGTGGGATTCATTGGTGAAGCAAGGCATAGATAATGTCATTATAGATTTCTCCACATTTTTTGTGTAATGCTTCCAGATTCTGGAGAAACATTTGTTTAAGGGATATATTTGGTAGGATTTGTCTTTCTGTTGAGATGGAGTATGGCAGAAAGTTTCAAATATGCAAGTAGTAAACTTCTTTGAGGAATCGAGATGTCATCTAGGAAAAATCCTTCTTTATTTTTGTTATGTAAATATAATAATCCCTAACTTTTGCTGATGTTTAAAGGGATATAGTGATGTATTTTGTGGAATTGAATAATTTTGTGCTTTGCAGAGCACTGGGGTCTCTTCATGATCAACCCATACTACTCTCTTCATTTCATTATACAATAAATGTGGATAAACTGACTGCAGAGTTGCTCATGTGGTTGTATTAGGGATGATATTATTAATTGGTCCAAGAATTAATGGTGTTAAGGCTGAAAAAAGATACGTACTGGTTTTGGTGTTGGAAAAGGGTTCCATTTTATTTACTAATACAGGTGCAGATAAAAGAATGAGTCTTTTATTGGGCTGACATAAGTTCACGATTCATCAGCTTACAGACTTTCTTTCAAGCTTTAAGTGAGATAGTGAAGGGAGAAAACCTGCAGTAGTTTTCTAGTGCCTTATTAACTTTCCTTGCTGAAAAATGTAATGCAAGAAGTACTAATTGTCCACCATATTGATTCGATATGAAGAGAAAAACTTGGAGGAAAGTTCAATTCTCCTTGTAGCAGATACAGGGAAAAAATTGGTGTTGTTTAGGAATGTTATATCTAAAAAGCAGAGATGTGTTACAGAATTTTATGGAACAGTGCTTGATAATATTTGTCTGTGGTCAAGGAACTCTCATCAGGCACTAATTAATAAAGATTTTAATGCAATAATAAAATAGTAAATTTAAACATTAAAACTTTTAACAGAATATTTTATAATAATTATATTCAATAGAACTTGTGAAATGGACTCTTATTACAGTCAAAAATATTTAGCTGGTAGAACTTATAATTGTGACACTGAATCTGTCTTTCACAAAGTAGCATTACTGGTTACGTGCTGTGTTTTAGAAATATGAAGTTTAAACTATAAATGTAATTTTTTTACTGTTGTCCACCTCTCCTATTTTTGCTATGAATACTGAATACTTGTTATAGAAGTCTGTTTCCATCAGAGCTTCTTGAAGCAATTGTAAAACAGCTTGCAGGCACTTAGAACTTTCAGGAATATCCCAATAAGACTGACTGATATTCTTTAATTTAGACTTAAAAAAGAATGGAAAGCTGTAGGCATTATTTATTCTAATAATAAATTTGAACAATAGTGCATGAAAGGGTTTTGTTGCATTCTTGTTTGCTGTCTCAGCAGTTTAACAGATGTGACTATCCCTCTTTTCCGGCTTGCAAAGTATTTAGGTGAGATGCAATAGAGCCCTTTTTTCCTAATAATAATAATGATAATCCCATGGTGTGAATTTGAAATCTAATCTCTTCAGGAGTTTGTTTTTGCTGTGCTTATTCTGCTAATGTTAGCTCAAGTGAGTAAAATGAGAGACAGAGAATGAATGTGAATTATTCTGTGTCTGTACATGCATTTTGCTGTGTATGAGGTGTATTACATGCAAATGGTTTTAAAGAGAAATAAATCCACTTTACAACACAAATGAACTGAAGTTTTGCAAGCACAAAAAAATAAAAAATATTCCTACTGAAAGTAAAGCAGATGTAGAAAATTAATGTAGTATTGTTAAGTAGCACACCATAGCTTCGCACTTGTAGCAAGCGTGGGTAAAGCCCCTCTCAAATCTTCGTTTGTGAAGCCTAGCCATGATGACACCATAGCTTGTGATAATATGCTATATGATACAATACTTTAAAGTTTATCTTGTTTGAAAAATGAATAAATTAATATTCACTTGACAAATTTTAGTATTAGAACCTTGCATACACACATTTTCACTTTGAGAATCTAGGTACTTCAGCAGGTACACGTAACTGATAAATCTTTTTGTAGTTGTCAAAACAACTTTGTACTTTTTCTTTTACAACTAAAAGCACTTTGACAGTCTGAAACCTGGTATATCAATAGGGAAAGCAAACAGACTATTAATTTTAGTACCACATTTCACTGAGAGTTTTGACATTTTTGAAATATATCACTTCAAAACACTGAGACACAGATGATTAAAGGTTGTTACTGGCAAAAATGTTGTTGGTTATCAATGTTACTGATATCACACAGTGACATCTTTGCATCCTGGTTGAGTCTTGTTTGAAAATCAGTGTGGTTTGACCGTATGGACTCTATCTGCATATCTCATTGTAGTCTGTGCACTAGTTTCTATGCCTTGAGGGCCTCCAAAATAAAAAAAAAAGGAAAGAAAGCTAACCTAGTTGCTGCTTGGTGATTGTCATTGTTTGTAGTCTACCTGTCAGTTCTCAGTTTTGTTGATGTGTGGAACAGCGTTGTCCTGATGTCTAAAGTCACTCACAATTAGCTCAAACTAGAGATGCTGCCAGGATAGGACTGGTTTAGAAAGATAAAACAGACTACAGCAACCTGATATTTGTTTTTCAGTCTGGGAAAATTGCAGTGTGTTTGTCCATAGCATGCACTGTAGTCTGAAATAGGATTTTTGAGAAAATACTGTGTAAAGCCAGTTTCCCCAGTACAGTCCATACCAGCTTTTGGCTTTCGATTCTTTCGTTGTTCAGCTGGATAATTTTCTCCTTTTAAGCTGTTGAGAAATCACAGATGTTAGTGAAAATGTCTTTTCAGAAACCAAAACTAAATAGAAATGTACAGTTGTCCTCTTGTAGTGCAAGAGCCCTCTCCAATTTGGTCTTGAAGAAGATGATTCTTAACAAATTAAAAGTCAGGCTTATGCCATTATTTTTTAATATGGAGCTCAATCCATTAAGGTAATGTGAATACTCTGCTTTTTACACTTTAGAAAGCAAGAAACAAACTTAAAATAAAGGTAGAAGTTGTCTGACTTGAGTCTGGGGTGCTATGGAGGAGACTTGTAGTCTGTTCTCAGTGTGTGCTGGAGTCTGGGTGCTCCATCACAGACAACCTCCTAACTTTTATGTGTGTAACACGGTTTTACTCTGTGTGGGTGCTTGGATTAGTTAATATGGGACAGTTTAAAACTTTCTCAAATTTCCCTTGAAAGCTGGATCTTCTTGACTTTCCTAGACTAAAGTTTTAGGTTTAGTTGTTGATTTGCTTGTGTTCACATGTGAATGTGAAAACCTTTCGAAGTGCTAATGAAAGCATATAAAAGCGGGGTTTTAAATTATTAAGAATTCAATTTTTATATAATTCTTTTTTTTTTTTAATTTAGGTATTGCTTTGTATTTTAGCAAAACATTGGCATCTTTTAGTTGAAATGTCATGAAACAGTAGAGTCTATTTGTTACGTTTTGTCTTTCAGTTTTTGCAACTCCAAGTCTTCTGTGTAGTATATAAATCATTCAGCATGCATTGCGGTTAAAAAAAAAAAACAAAACCAAAAGTAATTCATGTAAAATTACTACTCAGTGTTGAATACATATACTTGTTCTAAGAGATCAGTAATCAGAGATAGTCTGTGAAGAAGAAAATCACTAGCAGCTAAAGCTCTCAATATGTAGAATGTATCTGGCACAAATTTGTTTATCCAGCTTTCTTTTCTGTTTACTCACCAGCAGTGATGAGTAACATCTATGCCAGTTTGTCTGCTTACTTATTTCTTGTTGGTACTATAGACAGGAAAAACCATATATAATATGAGAACGATTGTTGGATGGAGCTATAGGTTGACTCATCCCATATAAACTACTAAAACAAATATTAATGGGTGCACATTTCACATGAGCTTGATTTTTTTTTTAAAAATTTTAATTTTTTTATTTTTTAATTTTTTTTTGGACTCCTGAAACTTATCCTGATGATAGTTTTGTACACAATCAGTAGTAACTTTTATCGCTTTTGCAAAGTGAATTTGAAAATTCTATGAGACCAGAATATACCTGGAGATGAGTTGCTTTAATTCTTTTTGCTGCCCAACTCTTGGCAGCATTATAGGATGGTTTTATATTAATCTCATTTCTTAACTATGAATATGTAAGTCTAGAGAGGAGTCCTTAGCAGTGCTAGTATACCAGTGGTCATTCTTAACTTACACCATTCTCCTTTTAGTAACTTCAAAGTTGAAGTATACTAGCAATCTATATGTTGACTGTTATAGAATTTTGAGACAACTACCTGTCTAGGAAGAGTTTTTTTAGTGATTGATGGTAAAAGTCAAGACTAATACAGGATTGTCTTGCTAGAAATTGAAAGATGTGCTCAGTGAAAAAGGGAAAGCAGTTACATACCATGCTGCTTTTTCAGGTGCCAAAATTTACTCACATGGAACTGAAAAATGCTTTTCATCTGTCTGTGGTTAATTGACTGGAAGTTCATATACTCTTGTGTCTCTAGATGGGTGCCCATCCTTATGCTGGAATCACAATTCAGACATTAAGAAAACTTGTAAGTCACTTAACGCTTGAGTATTGTATTGAGTTTCTAATCAAAATGTATATTTGAAATGGTGACTTCCTCATAGAGAAAATATTTCTAGATTTAAATGGCATAAACGTCAAACTTTGCTGCTGGACAATGGGATGATGGTACATTGAGGTCCAGATATAGGGCCTTTTTAATTTCACTTACCAAGTATTTATTCTCTGTAGAGAACTCCTTGAAAGGATGCTTATTTACATGGAGGAAAAGGATTATTTGCAAAACAGATGCTGTGTGCTTGTAACTTCTTGTGAGGGTGAAAATTAATTGCCTAAGAAATCTGTACTTTACCAGAAAACATATTGGAGTTTAAGATGTCTCCTAACATATATAACACAAAAGCAAATTTCCCAATGTTGGAGTCAGTAATGCTGCTACCAGTGAAGATCAGATGAGGCTTTACCAGATTATATACTCAAACTATAAGAGGATTTGTCAATAAGGAATGGAGAAGTGTGGGTTTGGGTTTTTGAAATTTTTTGTAAATTAGATGAAGATGAGCAAAATTTGCTTACGGAGAATAAATAAGCCGAACTGAGAGGAATTTGAAAAATATTCCTTTTGTATTTTTTTTTATTTTTTTTCTGCAATACAAGCCTTGTAAATGTAGATACTTCACAGTCAGTACAAACAGTACTGATTCTGTTGTTCCCACTCTTGCCTTAATATCCATTCCTTTGATGTTGCAATGAGATTTTTTTTTGTTTATTTTTCTTCTCTAAGCAAAGTCATTTGTATGTACCAGTTTCAGCTCCAGAGACAACCAGTATTTTCCTAGTGCATCAGGATGTAACTATACATTTAAATTTATTGTAAAACATTATGCTCATCTGTAATTATATTACTTTAAAATAAAGCCTTCATCCTCTCTAAGATCTTTTGATGTCCCTTGCCTGCTGACTCTTTTTTTCTTGTTCCCACTTACGTTAATGTGAAGAGACAGTTGAGTAAATGCACAATGAACTTCAAAACCTAGTAATTGTTTTTCAGAAAGAATGAAACTTGTGAATTAGATATGGATTGTAAAAGAACACCAGAGCTGATTAGTGTTCGTTCGGTTTGCCTGCTGGACCGTTCTGACACCTGTCTTCCCGCTTTCCCTATAAATGCCATTGCTGATCCCTCTATACTGCCAGTCACATGACAGCCAGGGAGAACTTGTGGGTGGGAGTTAAAAGACTCCCAGTGAACCTTGTCAGGCTTAGCAATTCATGAAACTAGACATAAAAGGCAACGTTAAACAAAGATGAGTTGAATCCATTTACATGCAAACTGTAGTTATCTGTATGAAAAAAGCCAGGAAAGGGGGAATGTCGAAGGGGTTACTATTTCTTTCTTCCCTTTAGGATGTGAAGATAATGAGTTGTGTAAGGCTTAGAGGGGGGAAAATAAGCCAACTTTCAAGGCATTGAAAAATTGCTTTTTAGGAAAAATCCTTTTCATCCTAACCATCTGGTTGCATCTTGTTTACAGCGCAGTGTGCCAGTTTGTGCTTATTAATCATGCTTACACAAGTATCTTAATTACTCCCCGTGTAGCTGCTCTGTTTTGAACTCAGAAGTTGACCTTTCTCTTTTTATTCCTTTAAACCATTAATCATACACAATCAATGCCAATGGGGCAGAGCCATGGAGAAGGCTACCCAGCTTCCAAAAGCACATGCTAGTCCTGAGAAACCCTGTAGACAGGAGTGACTGCATTGCTATCAGTCAGGCATATCTTAATTAATGACTACTTTGTGAAAGTGGGTACTTACATGACTGTAACCAGGTTCTGGCCCCCCCCCCCCTTTTTGCTTCTATCAAGATAACAATTGCTTTCCTGCCTTATGATACTGGAGATCATTTGAAAAAATCTTTGTATATAAAGGACCTTTAGAGACATCATGTGAATGAAAAGGATCTTATCTGTGTCCTTTCATTGTTTTTGTAATAATTAAAATTTAGAGAGGATGGACAGAAAATGCTCTAGGCTCTGGATTCTTTAGAATAAATGTGTTGGAAAAGGGTGAATTTTTCCAAAATAACTGGAATAAGAAGTGTTTTTCTTTTCTTCTCTGCCTTCTTTATTAAAAAGCCCCCAAAAAACCAAAAACCAACAAAAGAACAAGGCAAGGGCAGAGAGAAAAATTATTTGGAAAAGGCATGTATGTGAGAAGACTGAGAGTGGAATTTCAGAAACAGCATTCTGGTTTCTAGTGTAGTAGACAAATTATAGTATGCAAAAGTAATTTTGCCTGCCCTGAAACTCTTCAGTGTGATGAAAATTTTATCAGTGTTCTAAAAAGAGACAACTATCCAGCCTACTCATTTAGTCAGTTTACATGTTTATACACAGGGAAGAAAAAAAAAGATTTGCAAGTATGACTTGCATTTTCTCTCCACTGCTGTGTGTTTTTGTGTGGTTTTTTTTTTGTGTGGTGTTTTGTTTTGTTTTTTCCCTATAAATACTGCATTTAGAATTTATGCTACCTAATCTCAGTTGTGCTTACTGGAGATGCAATTTTCACTTAGAGAAGCTTTAACCACAGTTAAGGCTCTCTTAAAAGCCTATCATAATAAGCAGTTCATTTTTATTGCCAACATGGAAAAAGAAAATATTTCCCAACAAAGCACAATTGGAGGAGAAAAAGATGAAAACCTGTATCAGAAAATTTACATAATGAAAATTATTAAAATTTAATTCAGGTAAAAGCTTTGCGATTCCTGATGTAGAAGAATGCACAGGTGTGTCTCCCGATGTTAAAAAATACTTGTTCATGAAGTGAGTATATGGTGAGTGAGGTGAACTGTTTCAGCCATTCTAGTGTGTGATTTGGCCATTTCCATTTGACCTTTTCTTGTATTTGAGCTGAAGGGTTTTTTAAGCCTTTTTTTGCATAGCTTGGGTGTCTTTATGTTTGTACACTTTTTGATATTTCCTAGAAGGGTTCTAGAGCGTTGTTAAACCAGTTCTGCTCAAACAAACAAGCAGAAATTTCTTCTGAGAAAATTGTTTTGAGAACCAGAAAGGAAACAGATTTTGAATAGGGGAACTCTTGCTGGCCTTAAACTATGGGTTTATTTATCTCCCTTTTCATGAGGGCAGCTAAAGAATATTCCAAGGGCAGACTGTAGGATCATGTAAAACAAAAATTTTGTTGATGAGATTGATTATTAATAAAATATACCCAAACAGCAGAGTTAATAGGAGATTTTTTTTTTCTCATGTGTCAGATAAGACCAGCATGAACAGGCATCACTGGATTGTTTTTTTTTTTTTTTGGCAAATTTATTCAATGTTGGAATAAAAAGAGAAGAGATTGTCTTAATTTATGTGAAAAGAATGCAGACTTTAGGTACGTTTGAACCTTGTGATACTTTAGTGCAGATGTGAGTCCTGGCAGCATAGTCACAAGGAGACCACGCGCTGGTGACTTTTCCTTGTTGTCAGGTAACCTGAAGATGAAAGGTGACTTTACCAGCAATGGAGACCAACAGACCAAATGTAGTTATCCTAACCAGAAGGCTGTTGTAGGTTGAGGGAGTTAGTCACCCACATAACAGTTAACCTGAGCAGGGCCAGGCCAGTGCTGTGCTGCACATATGCCCTGGCTGCAGGATGAGCCCAGCCTGTCACTGAGAGAGGAGCCCGTGGGCAGCTCCTGCTTGGTGATTGTGACAGCTGTGTGACCTTGCCTTTATCTAGGGCTGCAGGAACAAGCTCTCATGTGAACATTCTTTTATTTGGCAGTAGAAACAATACACACAGTTGTTTCCATTGAAGAAAATCCTGTAAAAGCTGAAATGAGCAAAATGATGTAGCCTTTCTATGGATGGGATCTGCACAGCAGGCTGTGCCCTCATTCAATGCCCCATGCTGTACTGCAAAGCTCGGGGTTCCCAGCAGCTGAAGGGGTATAAGATTATCTCTATGATCCTATTTTTCTTATAGTGTTAGCTCCCATAAATACCAGATTGAGAGACACTGCATAGAGTACAAGTGCTTTTCTCACTGGAATCATAATGAACCACAGTGAACCTGGTGTAACTCACAAAGCATTTGGCTGTCCTAAGTAGATCACTACTGTTGCCTTCCTGCATGGCTGTGTTCTGCTGACTACTACTTCCTGCTTATATTGCATCTCTTTGATTTCTTTGAGAATTTAAAGTGTAGCTCAGAGGAGATGCTGCACTGAAGGTGTGCATCTTGAAATGTTTCTTGTACTACAGTCATGCAAAGACATCATGTTGAAGAGATAAATGGTAAGAGTTATTAGCCTGTATAAGGATCAGGCAGAATGAAAAGGTAGGGGGAGACTGATGGTGGGGCAATAAATTTACCATTCACCAGAAGCAGAATTTATTACCTGAGTATTTTTCTGGTAGAAGCTTCCTTTCAGAAATTTGAGTTAGTTCATCTGTCTGAGAGTTTTTAATTTCATGGCAGCTGAAAGGATGATGATGGTGTTATTTGGAAGGAATGCCCTTGATTTGTATATATGAAGAGAAGATAGAAGGAGTCATTCCCATTCATGACTCTTAAAATGTGAGGACCTACCACACCTCTCATTTTACATCTTCATTCTGCCTTGTTTTTCTGCTGTACAGCTGATGACTTTGTTATTAGACCTGCATGTACTTTTCTGTTTCTCCTCACCCAGATTATTTTACAACCTAATGTTAAGAATTTATCTCCATAATCAGGAATGAGGTTATTTCCTGAATAAATTCCACAGTTTTCATCCCACATGCTTCTAATGGAAATATTCTGTTTCTAATTGTTGTACCATTGAAGACAGTAGTGCTTTAGTGCCCTCTTTCCTCTTGTGTTTTAATTATTGCTTTTACTTCATGGTCATATTTGGGTTTCTACTTATCTAATTCATTCTTTAATTTTAGTGTCAAGTTCTGGGAAATGCTTTTATTGTGTATTTTGCCCTCGTGAAGTTGAAAGAAGTATATGACTATCTCAAATGGATTTTAGTTGTCTTCTGTGAAGCTTTCCATTAGTCTGTTTGATGTTACATTAGGAGTCCACAGCAGATCTAAAAGGGGAGAATGCCTATGTGAAACCAGCTGTATAACTAGATCTGGTCATAGAACACTTTGATAAGAAAAAAATAATCCAAGGATGTACTATTTGTTGGAATAATGGCCTATGGACTCAATTTATTGTTCTTGGAAATGTGCATCTGTGCTGACTGTGTAACTGTAGTGACATGCCAACAAGTAGTTGTCTGCTTCTGTAAGTGGACACAAGGACATTCTTCACCTGGAAAGTGGTGTGGGTTTTTTCCTCTTCTGCCAAATACGATAATTTATGTATTCATACTATGGAAAAAAATGACCCTCAGTTTGATGCAAAAGGTTATTTTTGCCATTGTGAAGGTCTGCTGCTTTGGTGGAGGGATGATAAACAGAACCGTTTTTCTATTAATTCCTGTAGATTTAATGAAATAAACTGGCTGTTTCTATGTTAAATTTTGTTTGATATAAACATGGAGCTTCATCTATGAAAGCTGGATTGTCTGTGCATCCTGTTGCCTCAGAAAGAGATGCTTAAGCTTGGATTCTATACAACTCACAGATACAAACTTGGGAGGTGATGTTTTATATAAAATTTTCTTGGCAGCAGTATTCATTGAAAATATTTCCTCTATCATCGCTGACTACTTGTTTCCACTTTTATGTCACCTCCTCAACTGTCCTAGCATATCTGACAGGCAGTGTGCTGTGCAAGCAGGCCTGAAAATAATGTTGGGAGGGAAGTGGAAAGATGGTAACATCTTAAACTGGTGTCATTGCTGAAGACAGCATGCCTGCAAGCTGCAGCCTCAGTTCTGGAGGATTTCTTAGGCTGCTGGTGGGGTAGAAATGCAGAGACATGCTAGCTATTTTTTTTTCTTTTTTTTTTTTTTTTCCCCAGAGCTTTTGGGCTTTGTGAAAGAAGTAGCCTTTGGATAGCTGAATCCTGTTTGTTTCTGTAGTTGTGTCACCCAGAAACCCCCAATATAAGTTTAATCTGTCTATCCACTTATGTGACACATCTGTAGTGCAGGATGGATGAAGGGATAGTATATTAGAATGGAATACAATAAATGTTATTTTATATAATCATGTTATGATATGTTTGGAAAACATAATTTAAGGAATACAGGCCTAAACTGAATTCTAGCATGAGAAGTTCTGAGTAAAATAAACAAAATGGATGAAAATATTTTAATAAGTATATAAGAGTTGCATTATAGCTAGCATTTTGTATTATATATTGAAATATGGATTGAACTTAAAATGGATTCCTTATTCTCTATAGTTACAATGCTTTGTTAACAAAAAGCATATTTCCTAATGTTGTCTTGTGTTCTTTTGTCACTTTTCACCAATAAGCTCAGTAAGCACACTGTGGCTGAGAAGAAGCCCGTTATGGTTGTTTTAATGTGCACAAAAAAATCTTTTAAGTAAGCATGATGAAAGGGATATTGTAACAGGTAGTCTGATGAGATCCTCTTATATTTCTCTTTTTCTCCCTCTTTTTACAGCTTCAAGTATTAACTTGTTCATCATAGGTATATTATATTTTTGCCTAGTTTTTGTACGTATTTCTTTGAATATGGGGATTATTCCTCTCAGAAATAGAAAAACAAAACCAACCTCCAAAATCCTTATCTGAGTTCTAAATTAGGGGTTATAAATATTTGCAGTGCCTGTCAGAGTCCCTGATAATATGATGTGTGTACATTAGAATCACCTGAGTTTCTTATTGCTTCACTTGCAGTTGTGTTGGGGCAGTTTCTCTAAGCATCATACTGGTTCCCTCCTTTATGGGATGATACTAATTGGAAGAAATTTTTCAGTATGTTTTTGAATAAATTTTTAAAATTGCAAAATAGAATTTATAGAAGTGGTCAAACTAATGCCATCTTTTATGTAATGTGGGGCTGAATGTAAATCAGCCAGTTATACCTGTTTGTATACTCTGAATTGTTTTGTGGATTATATCAAATGTTGATCTGTCCTTGACATGACTTTGGAGCCTGAGCTAAACCCTTGGAGATGATAGTATTAGTACAGTGTCAGTTTTGTCATTTGGAAACCTTCCTCAGTCAAATTGCAGTCTGAAGACAGTCCAATATAACAGTACACAGATGTCTTTTAAAATTGGCTTTAACCTTCCAAGATGACTGGAGGATAATATAATAATTTTTTTTTAATTAAAAAATAAATTTAAATATTAAGAATTTATTTAGGGACAGTTTGAAAGTAGAGACTATAGTAGCAAAGTACTTCTGTGTTTAGCAATCTCAGTGCCATTCCTATTTCTCTCTCCTTTATATTATTCGAGATAATTTCAGTATTGCAGATGAAAATGTCTTGTTAGGACTCAATAGCATTAGGCAGCACAACATTTTAGAAACTATAATCACTTTTTTGCACTTAGGATCACTTAACATCAAACACTAAGTTTCATTAACTTAGAGTGCCTGCTTCTAGAATTAGGAAGATATTCTCTTCTTGAAAGAGTAGTGCTGTTGTATAACTTTGTGATAGTGGAAAAACTTATACAGTGGAAAAATTGTGATAATGGATCAGGAGAAGGATAACAGTTTTATTACTATTCTGTATAACCTAGCTTTGGTTTTAATTTCTAAAAATATGAAATGTACTTTGTACCAAAACTACACCCTGTGTTTTTCTGGCTATCAGATAATGATTATTCTAGATCTTGAAGTTATTAACATGAGAATTCTTTCCTTTTTCCTAAACTTCTTCTCCCACCCCCACCCCCAGCCTCCCCTAATTAATTAGCAATAAATTTTTTAGAGATGAAGGGGTCACAAATAGTTACTGTACAACCAACCATTTTACTGAAAGTTAATGGCGATATTTTTGCTGTGATACGTACAGTGAAGTCAAGCCATTGCAGTGGAGAAACCTGCCTTCCTCCAGTCTCCTTATCCTGCCTCCAGGTAGGGTGCTTTGATGATACAGTTTGATGGCATATTTAGTGAAATACATTTTGAATTTCTTTAAATATGTTTCAGTGGTAAAATATGCATTCATTCTTATGACCGACACCAAATGGACTCCTCAATTTCTCTTCCCTGTTGTACTGAACAATATTGTCATGCTGAATGACTGCACAAGTGCTACAGTAAAATTTTCAAAGCTTTGGAAGAAACTCTGCCATATTTTTTTTTATCATTTTATGGTCTTAAGCAAACCAAATAGGATTGATTCTTTCTTACTTTCAAGAGTATTTGTATTAAACAGAAGAATGAAGATGGGGAGGTAGGGGCAGGAAGGAACAAGATTATTTAGCATATTAACATTGAGCTGCATTATTTCAGATTAAAAATACCATAAAACAATTCTTGTTTAAATCCTTTTTAAATTGAGAAATCTCAGTGCATCAAATTAGCAAGTTTCTTCCACTATGGGCTGCAAAAGACCAAAGGGAAAGGTGGTTAGTATTTAAATCTTCCCATTTGCTACAGCATAGTAATCAAATAAGCTTCATGGGAAAAGCCTGACAGAGTTGTACTATTCTGTGGCATCAGTTCTTGGTTTTATTCCATTTAACAACACAGCTAAAAAGGCCACACATTAATCTAGAAGGTAATTAATATAATCAGTCACCATTGATGTATTGTTGACTCTGCAAAATCTGTGAGCAGGTTTAATATGCAGACAGCACGATTTACTTTAGTTAAACCATGAAATGCCTGATACATGGGATATTATTTTTGGTTAGATTCTTTGCTGAATGCAAACCACTCTTTTATAAAATGAAAGCATAAAAAAAAAAAAATAGCTGTATACTTTGACTTGCCTATTTGTTCCATATAGCCTTTCTGGAAACTCTTCATTTGAGATGACTGCCTGTTGCTGGCTCTAAACTGTACCTCTATGAACTCTTCAGTTAAAGGTATTTTCAGGTATGTCAGGAGACAGCAGTAGTTCTCTGGCCTCTTCCATTTGAGGGTATCTGTTCTTGCCTTCTATTGTCCATGCTGTAAACCAAGACTACACCGTGGTCTGTGGGAGGAAAGGAAATAGAGAATGAGACTAGGCAGAACTATGGTTCTAATTCTAGCTGATTAATTCATTGTAGGTTTTTATTTCTTTACAGCGGTGCTTCTATAGTTTGGCTTCCCTTTGTTGTGCTGAGTATTTAGGTCTACTTTTATAGGTTTGCCTTTGGGAATAAGAATCATTAAAGAACAGAGACCTCCAAAAAAACCTAACCCTCCGGTTTTCTTCCAGAATTTCTTTTCTTTGCTTGCTCTTGTGTTAATGGTAGTTTGTTTATTTTTTTCTTAAAGGCGTAAAATATTTAGCTTCTTTTAAAATAGACATTGGCAGTACTAAATGTTGACTTAATGTTCTCAGACATGTAGTAGCTGTGGATTTCATTTTGTTACTGAAAGTCTATGGCAGCCATTGACTTTATTAAGAGCAGAAAAATGATATGTAACAGAGCCTTTTCACCTCCAGGCTGTCTCCTCTAATACATATATCTATGGAATTGTGGTAATTAAAGGCTCTTTATGTTTTATGATTTCAGTTGCATGAGTTGAGTCTTAGCCTAATTGTTTAATGAACAGCTGGAAAGTTTTCTTGATCTTAAGCCATTACTGTAGGCTGACCTAATTTTGAGTCTAAGCAGAAAGACCAATTCACATTCTGTTTTGTGTAGCTGACACTTCAGAAGTATGTGACAGACATGTATGGCACATACAGGGCTGCCCTACTACTGATATGCCTGTCCTGGAAACAAAAAGCAATGTTTTTTAGGTTGTTGAGTGATTTCATTTACTATTCTCCCATCTGCAGTCTTTCTCCTATGTCAGAAGGAGCAATCCACCTGCATTTAACTGATACTATGTGTTCAACTCTTGCTGGAACCAGCCATCTCCTCATATTCAAGGAAAGAAGTAGAACAGCAACAGCTTCAGTAGTACTTAGTGAGAAATAAAATTATGTCAAATTTATGTGAGTTCATATAATGATAAAACAATTTCATTTTTAATGAGTTGCTTGTAAAATGATGAGTTTGCTTTTTAACATGCAGAATTCTGAAGCATCAGCTCTATAGCAAGAATTGATCTGTTCTGAAAAATATCTTTGAACATCTCTGGGTTCTTAAAATAAGGCATTGTTAAAAAACCCCATTTTTTTCTGAATGAAAATGGGAAGCTACATAAAATTCTGGAGGAGAATTCCGAAAGTCTTTTTTGTTCATATTTTACATAGATTTCCATATGCTTTCTGCTTTTTTTTCCCTACATAATACATTATTTAATACATAGTTAACTACAAAATCCTCATAACTGAGATGACTTTAGGGAGTCTGAAGTACTGGCTGTTACTTAATGGGTGGGGCAATTCTTAATTGGCCTATTTTCTTGTGATTTTGTAATGCTTCCTATTTGTCTGTGCCAGCCTAGTTCTCTGCTCCTTAGGAAGCAGTTTTCTACTTTGATGTGCTTGCCTAATAAACAACCATATTAAACACCACATGATGGTTTCTGGTTGGAGTTCAGGTCTTATTTTAGAGTATGTGGTCCAGTTCCCAGGCTGTAGGTGCTGTGTAAGGAATAACATGACTCTTCCTCGTTGTATGGCTCTTGTACTGCTGCTTCCTTCTCAGCTTTGCTCCGTGGTGGGACCCCTGGGGTTCTACATCTCCTGAATTCCTCTACCTCTCATCTTTAGGAGATAGGTGTTACTCTTGTTGTTGGTTTTCGTGATTCATAAACACTACAGTATGTGACTTTCAGGTTCAAGAAGATCGATCCTTTCCTGTCTGAACCAATTACATGAATATAAGTAATTTTTGCCCTTGGTGGGTACCCAGCTTCTCTGGGACTGAGAAAGTTGTGTGAAAGATTTGAATTCTGGTTTACATTATTGAGTCTGGTAGTCTGGGATTATTCAGATAGAGTGTAGCGGTTAATGATGCAGTGCTTGTAATAGTCACTACTTGCCTTCAGAGGAATCTACCACAGGTTTATTAAAAAAAAAATAAAATATATCCCAGATCCTTATTTAAGACATGCTGATTGAGGTTCCAAGAAATTGACTGGGTCCCTGATGCACATGTTATCTCTGGACTCTTCCCATGTGTATATGTAGAGAGGATATATGTATATCACTTTATGTGGAAAATGCATGTGTAAAATATATACCTGGAGTAAAATAAAAAGATGGAGTTTTCTTTTTAGAAGTTCATTGCTTTGCTTTATTCTCTTAAAATGAATTTCCCAAACCTCATGGTTGCCTAGCTGAGTTATATAATGAAGAATAATGAAAAATTGAAATGATCATAAATGCTGTTACTGTAAAGTGAAGGTTGCTATTAATATTTTGTTTATCCATAATTCAGTTGTTTGGAATACCTCCCATTTACAATGACTTTCCCATACTTCTCCTTTGAAGTACAGGCTGTAAATTTACTTTTCTAGTAGCATTAATAAATATTTGCTTGACATTTAATCTCATCGATCTTTAATCAGTTCTTAGTAGTTGTGATAACTGATGTTACAAAGTTGAAATAACTTCCTTTCTGTATGAGAACAGGAACGCTGATTCCTTTTATTTGTATATGTTTTAAAGATACTATGCCATGTAATATATTTCATTTGACTTAATCATTAGAGAAGATTAAAGGTGGCTTATTTCTTAGACATATGCTTAACAAAGAAGGATTTTACAAACATCTGTGCAAAAACATACAACATCTTCCTGCTTTCTTATCAGTAAATGCAGCTGTTCCTGTTTTTAAAAATCAGATGAGTGTGATAATGTGGAGTAGCAATGTTTGAAGGCTTCATTTTCTGATATCTAAGACATGTTTCTTTTTCCTGAGCTTGGACAGGTATAAATAAGAAAGATAATTTTGCAGCTGATGTTGGATTTTTTTTTTCTTGCCCCCTTTCATCTCATCTTCCCCCCAACACTCTCAAACTGTAACCAATGTCATCTGATAAGTGAATTGCAGGTTCTTATTGCATGTATGCTGGGTTAAGGATAATTAGTCTGTACACTGAATAGTGGTAAATTATACACAATAACTCATTTTTTATATGATTTAAAATTTCTATCAAATTTATAAATTGAAATAAAAGTTACTGATAATAGAAGGTAAGTAACTTCTGTCCTTTGCATGAGAGACACTACCGAAAAATCCAAACCCAAGTTTTCTTTTTAACGGTTTTATTCTTGGTTTAAAGATACTTAATCTGTTTGCTATTTGTATTGAGGCATTCATGCAAGTGAAATAGGAAACATAACTGTTGAGAAAAATAGATGTGCAAATCAGTTTGTAAGTTACTATTTTAAGTAGTTAAATTAGAGGTTTTGCCTGTTTTTTTACAGTTTATTTCAATTATGCCTTGTTTTGTTGTTTTGGAGCCAAACAATGTGATATGACCATTAGTTTTTCAGAATGGGTAAGGTAGCCAAGCAAAATAGCCACAAAACCATGTTTCCTGGGAATCTCTCAGTGGAAGAAACCCCATAAATGAACAACAATGTATGTATTTTCATCTAGAAACCATCCCGTATGTGTTGGTTGTAACATGGATAAAATGCAACCATCTTAATAGTTGGGCAAAATCTTATGTGCATAGTCATATATTCCTCATCACCATACATATAAATCCTTCTGTTGTATCAATTTTTTTTTAAACATAGAGTTTCATAAAATCTTTAAGGATTACAGATGACACCTGCTTTTTAGAGCCACTCTTCTTCAGGGCATATTAAGATACTGAATGATTTTTTTTTAAATTTTTAATATAGTATTGTATTAATGACAGTATAGAGCAACCTACATGGTTTCTTGGTTCCTTTATTTGTTTATTGCTTCAATCTCTCACTGAAGTCTTAAGTAAATCTGATCCTACTTAGTATGAGGTCTGGTTGGATCACACCTGGCAATTTGTCGCCTGTTTCTAGATGGCCAATAAATTTTTGACAATCAGATAGTGTTGTAAGGAAATCTGGGAAATCATAAACTGAAAGCTGAGAAAGAAAACGTGCACACACTCTTTTTTTTTTTTTTTTTTTGGAGGAAAGTGCTTCATGGGATTTGTTTTACTATTTAGAAAGCTCTTTAAATAGCTGTTGCAATAGATAATCTTGGTGGAGGGAAAGTTGTTTCTTTAGTCTATTATGAGTTGATTAGAAAATCAACTTAAGCTGAATCAATCTGCATTGCCTTCAAATGAAATAGGAATGTGTGTATAGATATTTAAATTACTCTACATAAGTAGTGGTGAAAACCATATATTTTTGTGATGTAGAGTGAGACTTTTCTATAAACTTGTTCTTATTCTTCAACCAGAGAATTTACTATTTAAAAAAGTTTGGGCATTCTATTAACAATTAATAACTACTAAGTCCTACAATTGCAGGAAGTCTGTTTTACAAATATAGTGATATTAGTCACAAGATATAACATATTCTTCTTGCTTCTTTCTAGGAGCCTTTATATTCTCTCTTTATGGTTTCTTGTAAGAGCTCATTTTTTAATTTAATACCTTGGAAAAATGTTGTCTTATTCTGGTGATTCACCTTGAGGTTTGATGAGAAGCAGGCTAGCTGCTTCTTTTCTGTCACCTATAATCCTTGCTTTACAAGAGTCTTCTTGGTACTAAAGGACCAAAATCAGCAACAAAATCGAAAAACTGGTTTAAAACATACAAATTTCTGATTTTAGCAACTTTCTTACTGCTGTGTCAGATTCCATCACTATTAAAGTTATTACTGAAAGATTGGCTTTGCATTTCTATTTCCTGAAACAGATTTAACTCTTGGTTGTGTAGCATATGAGTATATGAAAGTGAAGACATTTCTAGTCTTCATATCTTCGGTAGTCAGATGCTTTGAAACTTCTATTATTCTTTTTAATGCAAAGAAAAGGAATTTTCTATTTCACTTTTTCTTGTGGTAAGGTATTTTGTGGCATAGGTCCTGTATCCCAGAAGATCCTAGATAGAATACCTGTATTTGAGGTTTTCCCTTGGAGTAGGATGTTTTATGCAAAACTTGTAAAGCTGGATATAAAATGGGATAAGTCAAACTAAGACTCTAAACAAATGTTATATTTTTCCTTCAGGGAGAGAGGAGGAAGGCACATGCTTTTGTCAGCACCTGTAAACTGACAGCTAAATAAAAATAGACTGACAGTACATATGCAAGAAAGGGGATAAAAATTGCCTTGGTCAAAATGTCTTTACAGGCAATTCTTAAGATGCCTTTTTGCAAAATGTATGCAACATTGGAAACTGAACAAGCTCCTCCCTCAGGAACTGAAATTATTTAAGTTACTGCTGAATCACTGAAATATGTAAAGAATAAAATTTGTTTAGAAATAGGAAGCTAAATGTTTGCCCAGTCATACTTGGGTTGTGATTTCTAAGTCTTCCTGTGTTGTTGGTTCTTAAATAGTAATTCTAAATTAAATAAATGCTGCATACTACACTACGATAATTATTGAGTTACTGCAGAGACCTAAATTTCATTTTAGTAGTGTTTTCTGTGGCTGTGTTTCTCCAGTACTAATTTGTTTACCTGTATCAGTTTATTTCAGAAGACTTTGTTGTTTATATTATTTTTATTAAGTAATTTTATTATTATTAATATAAGTAATAGGAGATTTTGGCAACTGGATGCACAACAGACGTGCTGTCTATTTTCTCTTCTTCGTTTATTTTTCTCTTGTTAAAGTCATCAAAATGTTGACAGCTGCATAACTCTCTTTAAAGCTTTCATATCTTGACAGATATTACAGATATTTGTCATTTTACTTACAGTAAGTGACAGCTAAATTAGCTTTATGCTGTATTGGAGGATATCTCAGATGTAGTGAGTCCAGTCAAATTTATATTGCATTTCTTTAATGTGCAGCTGATTTTCGAGTGGTTATTAAGGAATGAATAGTGAAGTGATACATGAAGAATGTGAAAATCTTGAGCTAGCAGATATTCAAGGTTAACAGATGAGAAATATGTTCCCCTTTTATTACTTCTATCGTGTTGGATAGTATAGTTTTTCCTTCATTTTCACTTCTTATTTCAACTAGATGTGGGGTTGAAGATCTATACATTAATCCTTCTTTAATAAATATCCCATTCCCGGCTGAGTATTTAAGGCTGGCGGCAGACAGTGTAGGTGTTTGTAGGTCACAATGGAAGCTACTCAGTGGAACAACATGACTTCAATATCACTGCACCAACCTACTATATGTTTAGTGAAGTACAGTTCATTCATTGACTGATTGCAATGTAGAAGTATTTCAGAATGTATACATACATTTCTTTACAAAAGTTTGGGCTGAATTAAGGATGGGAAGAGAACAAACAGAGCTATATAATGGGAAAAAATCTTTTGGCTGTCAAGTTACTCAGTAATGTCACTATTTTTTTGTGTGCTATGAATAAATACAAAGCACGATTAAAAAAATTGCAGTGGATCTTTAGACTGAGTGTCTGCAAAAATGCACTTGACAGGAAGGGGAGATGAATTTAAAAAAAAGGAAAAAAAAAAAAAAAAAAGGAAAAAACTTGTTGCCTTTTATCCAGATAGCTTAATTATGCAATTGAGTATTTCTCACAATTGTCTGTTTAAATTGCTGTCAGAAATGGAAAATTCTGTAGTATGATATTCTCTCATTTTAGTATGTTCAATGTATTGCTAATGATAGCCAGACTTTCAAATTACTATAAATGTAACAAAGATGAGTTATGCATGTTCAATGTTTTAACCTACTCTGTTCCATTACTACTGTCTTACTCCTGGGAACCTCACTAGCATTTGGACAATTTGTATTTGGAACAAGCCAAGGTTAGCTTGACGTTTCTCAAATCAAAGCAGAGGAAGTGCAACAAGCCACCAGAATTGTAAGAGAATAACTGACTTAATGTTGTAATAAATTTTTAGTACTTCTTCTTATCATCTTTGGAAATTTTAGTTTTATTTTATGTATGTGCAGCCTTCTCTGAAAATAATTTATGCTTAGGTGTGCTCAAAGTTTAAGTTAAGCATAACAGTTTCTCACAGAGGACCACCAAAGCAGGGGCACTGTGTGCGTTTATGCATTTGTGTGTGTATGTACCACTTCCCAATCCATGGAGGGCAAAAGCAAGAGTGTTGAAGGAAAAAATTATTTTGGGGGATTACTTTGGATACTGTCCTGAATCAGGCACAGAGTTACATCTGTTCTAACTGAAGCTGATGCTGAAACGCCTACTGACCTCTCAGAGAAGAGAGGAAGGTTTTCAACAGTGTTACAGAGAACCATGTCATAAGTAGAACATTGCCTTATATTGTGCTTTAAAGATATTTTCTTTTCTTTCATTACTACAGTCATAGCAGATGTGTTGCAGGGAGTACTATCTATTGGTCAAGAATTTCTTGAGAAAGTCTTTTAAGTGGAAAAAGTGCACCAAATTGCAGAAGCTAGGATGGAGCTTTCACGTTCCCCCTGAAAAAAATGTTTGCTTTATAAAAAAACCTATAATGCATAAGAATTTTCAAGGGATGAGCATATGCTGTAAAGGTTTTTAGCTGCTTTACTTCACAGCACTAAAGCCACATATTTCAGGTAATCCTGAAGGCCAGTAGGTGCAGCCAGTGATTCTAAGTATCAGTACATACTAGGATTTTATCAGTGTTTTCTTTCTTGTTCTTGAATGAGAGCTTTCCACAGCCCAGAAAAATTGTATAGCTTCTATAGAGCTCTCTAAAACCAATAATTGGCCTATTCTGATTTTATCTGTAACTTTACTTTGTGTTGAGTACTATTTGTAATGGTGTCATGAACTATACTAAAACCTTGTTTCCTAGGCTTTAGTGATAAAATAAATATTCCACAGGAAAACACAATTAGAACATGCAGGTTGTTTAGCATGAGTTAAATGTACCTATCTGAAACATAACCATATTAATATTACACCTTTCAGATTTGGCAAGAACCTTAAGAATGTAGTATTTCAACAGTGGTTTTATAGAAACTTCCTGCAGAACTGGACGGGCTTAATAATGTATGAGATATATCATACTTAGTACAGTATTAAATTCTAGCACTGGAAGGATGCAAACCAGTTCATAACCTTACAAGAACATTGTGCACTACAGTGATCTTGATAATACTGTACAGTCAAATTAACAATGAATAAATGCTGAACTCTGCTTTCTGTCAGAAATGGTGCTTATGCAGTCTCTTGTCAGTCTTTGTGCACGCTGTCCTGAGCAACTCACTGGGAAAAAAATAGTAAGATAAAAAGATGTAATGAATTTTTCTAGCTATGTAACGCATTATAAATAAGGTGTTAAGGATCTTAGTAAGGATGGGCAATTTTGCGTGTTTCAGTTCTTGGGTGAGCAGCATATGTGTATAAGAGTGCAGGAGTGCCTCCCTCCAGAACATCTCTTTTGTTAAAATATATTAAAATAGGAGGTTGGAATAGGTCTTATGCTTAGCTAGTAGGCAGTTGATTCAGTATAGTCTTATTATTCCAGATGTGATATAAAGAGGATGCAAGACCCCAGGGACAGACCTTAACAGGGCTACAGCTTTTACCATAAAGCACATATGGGAACTATCAATCAATAGCTTTCCTTGTGCAGGTTGTGCTTCCTTTATACTTTTGCACTGCTTTACTGGAGATTTCTGCCACCTTTTTTCAGTTGGGTTTATGCTGTCTGTCCCCACTATCTTTAATTCCAAGGGTTACCAGCACCCATTCTGAGAAACCTTATCACCTTCTTTTAGGGTGCTTGGTGAATGGATTGGGAAGAGATGGCTCTCCTCTCTCTATATAAACTCATAGGTCTTCTGTCACTTCCAATTTAAACTCCTGGGGCATCAGAAACTCTTGCTTTACATTTTATCCCCTAGAAAACAAAACAAACAAAAAAAATGAATGAGACTCTTCCAAGCAGCAGTGAAATGAATTTTGAAATTTAGAACTACTTTTCACTGAATAGAAAGGTTGTAAGAAAAGACTTTGCTTTGGCCAATCAAACTGTTGTTCTTCGGGAGCAGGGGTGAAAAACTTAAAAAATGTGGTTACTGTAAAGCCTGCATCACTACAAAACTTCATCTTAGACCATTTTTTTTAGAAGGCAGAAGGAATCCACCATAAGCACAGGGAACAGCATATTTGTCTCTCTTCTTAGATGTGTAGTTGCAGACAGCTTGTGCAGCATGCTTATAGAACATAAAATGTCTCTTACATAACCCTGTGGGGCTAAAGACTTCACTTTGGCCTTTGAAAGCCCTCCCTGTAAGCTGGCTGAACTCAGGACAAGATTTGTCTTTTTGGAAACTCAAACTGAGGCCAAACAAACCAAACACTTTGAAAAGCTTAATGTCCAGAAGACTGATGTGATTGGTTATTCAATTCAGTCATTTCTGTAAGAAAATCTATTTGGTTTTGAAAAGTAGATTAGCCTTTTTTGAGTGGAAAAATTGTTTGAACAACATAATTATTAAAAAAAATTGTATCTATTAGTTATTTCTGTCTATTCCTCCTAAAGAGGAAGTTTTGTGTATCTGCATATTATTTTGTATTCTCAAGCTATAACTATGTCAAGGACAAAGGGGTAAAATAGACCTTGAAACAGGAGAACCTCATGTAGGGTGATTGAAAGAATTTGTTAGGATTTTCATTTTGAAGTGGGAATCAGAAACTGAGAAGAAAGGTGTGTCCTCAAATGTTTGTATTAGGAGGAGAAACAATAAATGTTGTAGTACAAGTTTTAGCTTACTACATTTACTCCTCGATCAAAATGCAGACCAAGCTAGTAAATGCTTGAAATATGATTGTTAGAGGCTCATCTGAATTTTTATTAGGCATTATGAAATATTTGTTTTAACTTTGAAGAGTGCATCAATTAAAAGGAGATGGTGCCTTAGAGAAATGTTTACAATAAATGCCAAATGACTGAGCTGGCCTCTTCTTATTTGAAGTGTTAGTTCTAAGGCAAGGTTATAAAATATGTTGGTGATGAAATGGACAAAAAGATATCTTTATAGGTAAAAATTTATTTGCAGGATTGTTGTTGCAGATCCCAGTCAAGCTCAAAATAAAGTTTTAGGAAATACTGTATATACTAAAAAATCTACTTTTGTCAGAGTGATGCATAATGTGAATAGCATGTAAAATCTGGGGAAAGTAAAATAATTTGCACTGTACATGGAGAAAGTCAGTCAGTCATGGGTTTTCCCAGCATTTTGAAATGCTGCTTGTCATGGACTTGTGCTGCCAAACTGCCTCTTACCATCAAAAGAATAATGCATTCTTATTAAGAACTTTAAAAGAAAGCTGAAAAATTAGAGGGTTTTCTCTTTATTTTTATTAATTCAAAACAGATCTAAATTTCACTGAGAGGAAATACTTTTATATATGTATATTATATAATTAATCGCAACATTAATTTTGTTTGTCCCTAGAGTCTGAAAACTTTTATTTCAATGACCTACTCAATGAACTCAAGAAACTACTTAGAATAGTCTTATTTACCAGAATGTACCTGTTTACTTGGTCTCATCCCAAAAACACTTTTTTGTTTTTAAAGCTACAGTAACTTAGCAAGTGAAGCTACCTAATAATGTCTTTTTATGCTGAAATATGGTTTGCTCAGAGACTAAATGCATGTATATGTATGTTTTTTAGTGTTAGTTAATGAGATTTTGTTTTGTAACAAGTAACTAATGGTCTGAAACCTCGCTGATGTTTGTGTGGAGTAATTGCCATTGGTAGTTTTTCTCTGAAGTAGATCTAAAACATAGTTTATGAGATCTTTATGCTTCATCTCCAAGTCAGGTTTATTATAATTGTATTTTTAAGTGTTCTTATGCCTTAGATTTTGTATTATTATTTTTCTTTTTTTTTTTTCTTTTTCTTACTGGTTAGACTAGTTGCTTAAATTTCATTCTTTATTGTCTCCTAGAGTTCAAAATAATGCATACTTATCTAGCCCGAAACTAGTTCAGTCCTGCCCTACTTCTGGGATCATTCCTGTACATATAATGATACCAATAAATATAAGGAAATCCTCAGACACTTTCGCTAGGGGCTAAAGACGAATCTACATGAAAGCGTTTCTAGAGTCTATATTTTTCTTGTCAGAAGATTTAAAACCTTTCATGTTTGCTAGTTGGTTTGTATAAAGGGAGAGTCTCTTAGCTTTCCATGAATCATGTAACTTCTTTTGTCCTGACAACTAAGGGCGTTAAGGCAAATCCTGGGTTTACACTCCAGACACTGGATCTCTCTTTGGCATGCTGGCAATGGCGGCTGGCTGAGGTCAAGAGCTCAGTGGTTGCAACTGGAATTCTTTGAATGGTGTTCTCCTGATGATAGGTCTTTTTCAATGTCTGTATAAAGAGGAATTTTTCTGAAAGATTTTTAGAGAAGTACAAAAATAAGAAAGAATAAAGGCGACTAACAGAAAAGGACTGTGAGGATATGATGATGATATGAGTTGCAATTATTTTCAGCAGAAGTCAAAAGAAGGAAAGAAGTTCTTAATAGATCCTCCCTATTGTAGACCTATTCTGTTGCTTGTATTCAGTGTACTAATGGTAGGTGTCTTTACCCTTTTTCAGAACATGGAATGCTTGGATCTTGGTAACCAAACCACTAATCTTGGTTCAAGGTTTTGGTATCGTGGTGTGTTATCCAAAGTTATTGGTAGTAGGTCTTGACAACTGTTGTAGGTAGGAGACTTCTCAGCTGGCTTTTGTTTTTTCAGTTTTATATCTGTTTCATTTTTCAGATGAAGACCTTGGATTTTTACACTCAGAAATATCTGCAAACTCTTTGGGTAATGTTTGTTGCCTCAGCTGAACTTGGTTAAATATAAATTAATTTCATAATAGTTGTAGATGTTGCTGCACCTTTGGAGATGTGACTTGACAACTTTACCCCTTCCCCCTCAAATACAAAACTGGAGCTGAAAGCCTCTGAGCCTGGCTTTGCTTTGCAGCAATATTTCTGTGCAACAACCAGTGTGACATAGTAGCTCACTGTCAAACTAGGCTGAAGAATTCTGGACATCTCAACTCTTTCCATAGAACAACTGCTTTTCCCCTCTTTTTGCCTTTCTATTCTTGTCAAGGTTCTCTTGATACCCTGACTTAGGCCTTTTTGTTCTTCTGTTGTCTCAAGAATTCTTGTCAACTGGATGCTTATCTTCAGCTCTTTTCTGTTTTGTTGGTATTTTATTCTTGACAGCGTGCCATTAGACTAACCCTACAGAGTCAGTGACTAACTAGAAGCATCTAGTAGTAGTGTACAGAAATTATGATGAAGTGCTTCTAAAATGGAGAAGGCAAATCATAACAATAGGATTGAGTGAAGAGTCTATGCTTCCAGCGTCCTGGATATCTTCTGTGAGGCACCAGGCCAGAGGTGCATTCTGGATAACAGTGTACATTCTAGTGCAGAGGAGAAAGACTATGGTGAAAACCACTGAAATTAGGAAATTAACATAGAATATCTTAATATTTATACCATGTCTAATTTCATATTGATCAACAATAACAAAATGATTGCAAAAACAACTTTTCAGAGCTTGGAAAATAGATATATGTGCAGTTTAACATACCTTCAACTTCCATAATGCACAGTTGTAGGCAAACCCATGCTGTTCTAAAGAAGTAACATTGTCCACTTGGACAATCTGCTTCTTTCTCTCTCACTTATTCCAGCACTTAAAGTCTTCTGTACAGAAGTGACCATGTCTGTAATCTGTTTGGTTTGTTTGTTTGTTTGTTTGTTTTAAGTGACATCAGTGATGCCATTCTAGCTTTCCAGATAGTCCTTAGGTCACAGGTTTTTCTAGGCTTGGAGAATATTCTGGTCCTGAGGGTTTGCCCTTGCTGTAAAATTTACATATACTAGTAAGTGGGTTTTGAGAACCAAACTGGGGTACGGGAAAGGAACTGATATATGGGGGCTTTTTTAGGCTTCTGGAAAACAACTTTAGGAAAGCAAGTTAGTGACCACATATCTTTTGGCAACCTAAGCTTACTGTGACATTTTACTCATGAGCACTTATAGACACAGAGGTTGAGAAACAGTTTGTCTAATGAAAGTGGCATATTCTGTGGTTCTGTGGTTTCTCTGCATGGACAATGTGTTCTGTTAGTTCTCCTATTTCAATATTATTTAGCTGGAAATATTTGTTAGGTTAATCACATTACATTTTGTCTTAGCTACCTACAGCTATATGTAGTCTAAGCTTCTCATTGTTTAGTCATTAGTCAAAAGTTTGAATGAGAATATGATGTTTTCTGAGCACAGGATGCACACTTGATAATTTGGTGTGCTTGGGGTGTGTTATAAAAACAGGAACTTTCACAGTAATGCATCTAATATTTGACTGAGGAATGAGATGAGGTAGATGATTGCTTGAGTTCCTTTCCAGCTGTTTGTTTCTGTATTTTCTACAATAAGTTTTTTTATGTATATATACAACATAACGTATTGTCATGATTTTACGTCTTATTTGTACTTTTAATTTTGTGACTGTTTTTATGAATGTGTTACTGATGCAAATAAGTAGATGGAATTTGCCAATGGAAATCAAGGACTAAAGAAATACAGAGATCATTTATACCTGTTGCTTTAGCTAAAGCTTCTGCTTTATAATGAATATTCCCCATAGTCTAATGTATGACTGTGTTAAAAAAACCTCACCAAACTAAACTGAACAAAAAACCCCACAAATAACCCCTCCAAAAAAACCCTAACCAAACAAAAAACCCCAAACAACACAAAAAACTCCACGGACCGGAAAAAAACCCAAAATAATGTAATGTGTGTCCATACTTGCAGAAGTAAAAAAGAACACTGGCTTCATGTTCTGTACTTCAGTTATGACCAAAATCATGTTGGGCAAAATATCTAAACTAAAAGTATAGCATCTTTTTCCTCATAGTGACATGGTAAAAATAATTCTGGAAGTAAAATATCTGTTTGGATAACTGTATTACATTACTGTATTCTGTATTACATTAAAGGGGAATAAATATAGTATCATACCAAAGACCCCTAAAGATACAAACCAAAAGGAATATTGTATTTCATGTGGAGTATAAAGAAGCAACACAATTGCCACTAATGACAGTGGAGTAGAACAATTAATTTTCAAAAATTTTTAGTTCTAAAAATGCTTGCATAAAGAATTTACAGATTATAATGATTGGAACAAGTGGGACTATGTTCTTCTGAGTATTTTGTTTCCCAAATGGCTTTATTCTCCTTTCAGAGGAGAGTCAAGAGCATGAAATTTTCTGTCAACTTGAGAAATCCATTTTTGTTGTTGCTCTGTCTTGGTTGGTTTGGTTGGTTTGCTGGCTCTGTATGAGAGAGGTCCTCTCTGTTTTTATTTTTTCTTTCTCCCATTGCTGATGCTGGGACTTGTTACTGTTTTGATGAGCTATAATGCCTCCTCTTTTTGAAGTGGGAGGGCATTTCTGTAATTTCTTTCTAGGTGAAAATAACATCATCTTAAACAGCACAACACGTGACAATTGGTAATACTTGAAATTTTTCTACAAAGTCCACCAGAGTGGCAGCAAATTGGGTTTTCCAAACTGTTTGAAGGGAAAGGGCTGCTGCACCCCTGCAAGTCTCCTGTCTTCAAATGCATTTTTAACAGTGACGAAAAATTGCCTGGGGATTTGTAAGGCAAATGCAACATGCAGAATTCTGACTTCAGGGGTCTGGGGTTTTGTTGGTGTAGGTTTTCTTTTTATTATTTATTTATTTTGGGGGGGCGCTGTCGTTGGGGGGCGCTGTCGTTGGGGGGCGCTGTCGTTGGGGGGCGCTGTTTGTTTTACCGTTTGCGTTATTCTGTTGAACCTGTGAATGTCTGGGCCTCCTAGGCAGTGAACTTACGCATGAAAGAAAGAAAGGGGAAAAAAAAGTCAAACTAAACCAAGCTGAATTAAGTACTCCTTTTAGACTGTGCATTTGGATTGCAGCTGCCAACTATTTAGAAAGCTTGCCATTGTTGCACCCAACTTACATTTCATATGCTTGACTCTTCTAACGTTAATAGTACCCTCCCTCTTAAATTCCGATGTGTCAAAGGTATTATCTCTATTGTGTCTTCATATTAATCATGGCTGTAGTTTCGTACTTTATATAGGCATACACAACTGTATGTTGCTTTAGTGCAAAACTTGCCATCCACAAAAATAATATTTTTGTGGAAGTGAGAAGAGTTGCTCCTAAAGTATCTCTTGGACCTGGATATAAATTTATTTAAATTAATTAGGAATAGCTATTTTGTTTTTTATATAAGGACAAGTTTTTATCACAATAACATGTCATTGGAAGGCTTATTGCATTCATAATTTCTTTCCACAAGTTACAGTTAGAGATCTCTTTCAATTGCTTTTTCTTTATTGATCTGAATTATCTACCATTCTGTCAGTCCAGCTATTTCCATATGAATATCCAAACTCATTAGAATAATATCCTAAGCATGGGATTCTGCATTATTGTGCTCTTTAATAAGTGTTTCGGCTGCTTCTCACAGCAACGTTATAGGCTGGTTTTCTCTTCTTTTGCAGATCACTGCCATTGTTTGCTGAGTGCCCATGTGGGAGCACTTTTTGTGATCTAGTGCTTTTGCTTGTATAATACTGATTCAGAAAAACAGCCTGCTTAGAGAGAAACATTAATTAGGTGCAAAGGTGGCGTTATTCCGTGGTTTGAGGGTGGGGGGGTACACCAAATAAATTATCTCCTATTTGTACAATGTTTTATGGTTGTCAGCTGTCTGTTGCCAGAGAACCGCAGTGGAGTTAAATGCTTGTGACACCTTGCCCAGTAAAGGTAAAGTAAAAGCCTGTTATGGAACCTCCTTTGTGACAACCTGTACTAGTTTATATTAGCTTAACCAATCACTTTTTTCTGTGCTTGGCAAAATTTGTTAAATTAATTCAGTTGCAATTAGCAGATTTATGGGAAAGTACCCTGTTATCCTTTAATTGGAGAGCATAAAACTACAAACTGAATCTGCTGGTTCTATTTGTGTAATAGGCAATCTATCTACGACAAGGTTTGATCGATGGAGTCGTATGATGCCCTTGCCTTGTTTTATATTGGCTGTCAGCTCTTAACTGGGACTGAAGTATCTGGGTAACAAAAATTGATATAATGACTTAATGCGCCTTATTCTCTTTGAGCTACATCAGTTTAGAGCACTTCTGAGAGAAAAATGTCTGGAAAATATCAGGGAGTCATTTATCAACCTGTTTTCATTAGCATACTGCCTAGCACTGGCAAGGATTTGAATAAAAAAAAAAGCAGGATGGTACAATTTATTTCAGGTCTCATATTTCTTGGATGAAAGGAGACTTCTAATAAATGGAAAATATAGAAAGATGCATTTCTTGCTGATTTTTCCTAAATAAAAGATGTGCAAAAACATATCCTCAGTTTGATTGATAATAGCACAAGAAGCACATGAAGATAATCAGAAAATTAGCAACAGTATTCTCTTACTGCATCTTGCTCAGTTATTTGAGGTACACTACAGAATAAACCCCATGTCTTAATGTGTACATAGGAAAATTTGGATGTGAGAGTGGCAGGGGGTTGTCAGCATAGAGGGCTTTACAAAAAATGTAGGATGTGATCCCTTTAAAGATAGAACTGTTAAGTATTCAGGAGTCTGCTAAAAGTGAAGTGAAATAGGTACCAATCAAAATGTTTGTATAGTGGGCAAAATGTGTGCACTGTATCAAGTCATTTGTCCTACCTACTCTATGATGCTAACCAGAAGAGGTAATAATAACTGAAAAACGTTGTGTGCAAGTAAGTCCTTTTTTGCATGAAATTTTTATGCATCAGTCAGACTGCATACAGTGTGCCTAATGTATAAAATAAATTGGTGTATAAATCAGATTATGGGCAGGATGTAGGCAAGTCTGCATTCGCATACAGGAATCAAATCCAGGCACAGGAAATTCCCATTTTAACTTCTATCATGGGATTTATCGGGTGGCAGTTCATGCTTAATTTTCTAATAACAAAAAATAAAAAGAGTTCCCCCATTGCCAGCAAAACCTTAAAGCAATGGATTGCAGAAAGGCCTGAAAATAAAGGACTTGTGCACATGTACAGCATTATCTTGTGACCCATTCTATAGCTTCTAATTATGTCAAGGATTTGGAATGCCAATCAATAAAAAGTGATTTATGATTGGTATAAGCAATTGCACATGGCTTCACATTGATCAGTATGTAGATTCCCTGACATAAGAAGTTATTATCTATGACAGATACTTGTCTGACTGCTAATTGAATTGCACATTTTTCCATCAATGTTATCAAACTACCACCAAAAATAGACCATAACTTTGTTGCTCTTTGCATGTGAAAATAAAAGTATGATGAACAGCAAGTGTCAGTGTATAGGTTGTCTGACAGTAACCACTATTTATTGATGCAACTTGTGCTTGCTATAAGATGACAATATCACCCAGTGTTGCCATGACAATCAAAATGAGTGTTGGGTCCACGATATTTTCTACAACTCGGTAGAAAATCTATTAAATCTAAGTTATCTATTGCTTGTTACCCTGTAAACCATCTCTGAGTGCAGTACCAGTGCTCTAGTAAGGGCAGCTTTTTAGTACACAGATGCTTCTCCTTTTACTCCTGTTAATTTTTTTAAAAAATCATTATGATTAGGTTGTCTAAAAGCAATAGTAGTTTTATGCAATGTGCTTTTATCTTTCCAAGAGCTTTTGGTTAAAATGAAAATTAGTCTGGTGTCCACTTGCTTAAATGCTTAGTGGAGTTACCACTCATTTCAGTGTTCAGAAATGCTAACCAAAATGCTAAACCCTATTTTACTGCATGTTGCCTAATTTATGCTGATCTTTTGACTTACCTACCTGTTGAAGCTTTCCCTAATGAGCCATGGGATCTTTGAATAGGAGGTATTCAATACTGAGTATAACAAAGCCTTGTACTTGATTGGTACTCGTAGAAGCGTGTACTTCACTCTTGCTTTCTGACTTTTCTATCATCCTTTTTCTGATCTGTAACCCTGAACAAAGGACTACTTTGGTTTTTATCTACATCAAACCATTGTGCTAGAGAATAGCAGGCTCTATTCTTCAGTATGACTGACCCTGTTCAGTAATTCCATTTTCTTGTAAAACTACATCACGTACTTATAACAAGGAAGTGCACAACTATGCAACCCTCACAGGGTAAGTCTGTGTGACACTCAAGCTTGTTGTGAACCAGCAGTGCAGACCCTGGCACAGCTGCAGGAAAAAGAATTGCATTATACTGTGTTAAGACAACCCCTAAGAAACAGCAGGTCTGCTTTGGGTTGTAATCTATGGGATCATAGTCTTTCTCTGCCACCTCACTTCCATCCCTTTTGGACTTAGATTAACATGGGGAAAACCACGAAAAATAGAAATGTGGAAAACTCTAATGTTTTGTATGTAGTGCTCTCAAAAATTTTCAACCTAAACTTTCAGGATTCTTCAAATTTCACTTGATACAGACTTTCAGGTATTTAGTGTTGAATAATGTCTTAGGTTTGGCAATTATTTTCTTTCATTTTTCAAGGGTTGTTATAGCCTTCAAGAAATTTTACTGAGTTCTGAAACTCACATCCCTATCATGTTTTAACAAAGTCTGTAGTCACTTGCTGGGTGAAATAGCAAATTAAGTGTAGTACTGAATGTAAAATTTCTGTCATTTTCTATCCAATTGCACTACTTATAAACAGTTTTTTTCTCTCTAAATATATAATTTCCATGAAATAAGCAAATGCTATGTCTATTGTATCACATTCCTGATTTTTTTTGTTGTTAATTAAAAAACTTATTACAAGTTTCTAGATAATGTGACAGCAAATATAAGATGAAGACTTTTTAGATGTCTCAGAATAATAGCAATTAGAATTGCACTTTTTGTGTACTTGGCATTTTCACACATGTACAGCTAATTAAACAAGGGAGACTAGCCTTTGATTTACAGCAAAAAAATATCCCTGGGTGTTCTCTGAGAGGAAGTCAGCATGATGTGCTTTGTATGTCATCTGGTACATAAGTGTTCAGCTTGTCTTTCATTGAAATAATTTCCTGTTGTAAAATTCTTTTTAAAAAATCAAAAACCCAATCCAAACAGCAAAAGCCTACCCCAAAAACAACAAACTAAACAAAACCAGAAAAAATAAACAAAAACTCTTGAAATTATTTTTAGATGTCTCTTTTTCTTCTTATGTCAGCTTTTTTTTTCTTCCCCCCTTTTTTTTTTCTTAATCTGCAGGTGTTATCTAAAACTTCTAGTAAATCACAGGCCACAGGTTTTTTTTCTCCTGCCTGCTGGTATCTCAGTGGTAGGTTCAGCACAAAGGATTGTATACCTAAAATTAATGTAAATTTGGATGAAGGTTATGGAGTGCATAAAGATGGGACAAAATGCAAGAGACATGTATAGAGCAATTGCTCTTCAAATTTAATGAAGCACTTCTTATCCAAAATTTTTCGAGTGAATGATGGATTAAGCTTTCAGACTGAACCTACCAGTTAGTGGAAATTATTATTGCACTGTGGGTTTTTTTCTATGTACTGAACAAACTGAGATATTGGAAAGCTGAGACTAGAAATAAAAGGCAGAGCAGGGATAGAGTTCAGAGGTGCTGACTTTGGGTTAGGTATTAGTCACTAGAGTATCATTTATTGTCATGGTGTCTGGTTCTATATTTGAACTTCTGTGTGCAGTTCCAGTGTGTTGAGACTTAGATCTATTGTGTAAATGTGTTCTTTAGTTCATGTGTGTCCCTGCTTATTTATGTATTAAACATGTGTGTTGTATGAAGAGAAATGATGAAAACAACCTTCTTCTTAAAAATGGAAATTTAATGGGCAGAGGAACTTCTATTTTAACCATTCCTTGTATGCTCTGTATTGAACTTTGCAGAGAGTGTGTTTTGAGAACTCATTGTATGTGTGAGGCCTTTCTTTCTCTAGAACAGGTCCGATTTAGGTTAAAACATCTGGAAAAACAATCCTTTGAAATAGTCAAAAAATATGTTTGATTTTGAAATTATAAAAGGAACCTTTTTTTGTTCACTCTCAACAGTATGTACAAACTGGGGACAAAGAAAACTTTTTGCTGGTAAAATATTCTTTTTAGATACCTACAGAAATGTCAGGAAAGCATCCTTTTATTGTTCCTGCTTTTCTGATTAAGTTATTGTTAATCTCCAAAACAGAAATAACTTAAGAACAGCTTTGAATTCTGACTTCTGATTCCAATCAAGATGCTTTTGTGATTCCTATACAAATGGAAAATGCATTCTATGACCTCTTCTCATTTTTGTTCCCTACTCCCTCCCCAAGCTTGTCTTTATCTTTCGTCCTTTTATCAGATTAAATCATCCTCCTTGCTGAAGGTTGTATGAACTGGACATAGCAACATGTGAGGCTCTGCTTGTCATGATCAAGGACTGGGGATTGTTGAGTATACAATTTCCAAAAGTAAAGACTGTTAGGATTCCTACCATCGGAAATAATGTAGAAAAACCTTTTTATTATATTTTTTCAGAAAGCTTTTAGTTAGCCAAGTTGTTAAAAAGAACCATCCTAACACAGGCACCCATAATCTAAGAATAGATGGGACTTTGCAAAATGCAAATTCTGTTGGCACATGTAAAACATTCATGTTTTTATAGTGTGATTTTCCTTTTTATTTTGTACTTGTCAACTGAAGACCATAGGAGAACTGAGAAAGCTCTATCTGTGAATATGGAATTGCTAAGTAACTAACATTAAAATGTTCAGCTTTGATTTAAAGGTTGCTTTTGTTTTGGGTGATGAAGCAAAATGCTCAGGTATTTCAAATGTGAGTCTTGTGAAGTGCATGTGAGTTTGTTGCAATGCATTCTTGAAAACTAAATCCATGAGAAGCATGGAGCCTATCAATACCAGCTGGTACAGATGAGCAGGGTGGATTCAAAAGCCATAACCACTGTGCTTTGTAGTCTTACATTGCACATTCTTTTTTAAGAAGAGAGAAGGGGTTTAATTAGTAAGTTTGCAAGCCCTTCAAATATATTTGAAAAGGGATCATGTGAGCACATTAAGGGTGTAATGGAAGAGTCCATTAGTCCTCTTGCAGAGTGGAGAAGAGTCAAAGAGGACTGGGATAGCAGATAATGGATATCCTAGGGCAAAAGCTGATTTAAAGAACATACTGATGCATCTTGGGTATGAGAAAATAGTGATTCTATTTACTATTGCAGCTGAAAACAGGGAACAAGAGAGTAGCGTGACGTTAAAAACACTAGTAATTATGAATAATACTTGCACAGAGTTCATCTTCATAATGGGGTTTTTCTGAATTTTTATTAATAAGCATACTTTTTGCTGAGTAGTACCCCAGGACATACAGTGTTTCACTGTGAAATAAAATTTCAAAACCTTTTACATTAAAACATTGTAACATAAGGATATTGAAACTCAAATGTTTTATATCTATTAAGACATCTCGCTAGTGTATAGATACATAAGCTGTGCAGTATACTTTGCAAAGCTTCAAACAGTTTTCATAAAACATGTGATGAATGGCATAGAAGAATTTCCAGTGCTGTGGTGCTCAATCGTTTATAAAACCACTTGAAGGGGGGGCCTAGTGAGCTGAATATTGGTGGTTTGGCAACTGTGCAAGTGCCTGAAATTTTTTCACTTTTCTTTTTTGTCAGACTTCACCTGCACAAAATCTCTTATCTTTCTGGAAAATATATACACACTAGTGAGAGTATAAACACATCATTACACTTTCATGACAGATAAGCTTGCTCTGTTGGAGTGTAAACTCATTTTTCTTTAGGTGACCTTTAAATAGTATTGTGCTATTGGATGGGATTTAAATCAATAATTTTGTCAAAACAAAATACAGTGTTGGTTTTTTTCTTTATCATTTAACCAGTTCTTTAAACTATCAAGGAACAATGGATTTTCATGTGTTATGCTCTATGAAAAAATACTCTAAAATTTGGTTAACTAGTCTAAAAAAAACCCCCATCTTTCTCTGTTGATAGTACTTTGTTTTATTTTGAAAAATGTTGAAACAGCAGGATAACATAGAGTGTTACTATAATTAGTGACTTAATGCCTTTTCTGCATTCACATTGTAAAACAACAGTGTCCCAGGTGTGAGAAGGTTAAAATGAGAAGTACCCAGTAGTTATGAAGCAGCAATAATGAGTTTCCTTCTACTTACCATGGATTTGTGTGATATACAACTTGCAATTAAGCATGGCTTGGTGATTCAGTGATTAATGTATATACGACTCCTAAAGGAGCAGCACAGGCCTCCCGTCACATCCTTCATGATGTTTACAGCTGGGTACCTATTAACAGGAAGATGGAAAGGGCCATTTACAATTCAGTAACCTTTATGACAGTGAACTCTTTAATCAGCATTTTATTTCCTTTGTAACACTTTAGTCATCTACAAATGTCAGAATAAAATAGGGCTATGAAATATTTAGGATCGGCATGTGGAAATTGACTTCCTTGATTTAAGCTGCTGTGTCTTTTCATTTTGTTGTTTTGGGAGCTTTTACTTTTATTGAAAGACAGTTTATAACTAAATGCTCCCAATAGTGACTGGCACCAGGGCCGGAGAAATTACAGAAACCCATGTTCTGTAAAATGTTGATGGTTGCTGTGTTGGGTAATAATTTATTTGAATAAAAACATTAGCAGTGGGGTTCACTTTTCAGAATACTGTTTTAGTACAAATACAGCAGAGTATGTGAGTTTGTGACAAAATATCCAAATGTACTAGTAGAAGTAATTAAGTATGAAGTATATCCTAAAATAATTTGTCACTTACATGTACCTGTGTGAATGAAATACACACAGTGTTTTATTATTTTCCTCAATGATTCTGGGGGTCTTCAGCTTCCACAGTAATTGTCTTGTGCTCTGTGTGATGACAATCATCACTCTTTATCACCAGGAAGAAGTATTGTCCCTGCCTTGGTGCACTGCAGTGGAAATACAAATTCTTCTAATCAAGTATTTTTGTTCATGTTTACCTATGCAGTTTGTGTATCAGTTCTAAATTAGTATTGATAAAAATCTTGACATAATATTTGGTTCTTGATATCTAGAATATTTAAAGTATGGCTCAAACATTTTCCAGTTGGTAACGTAACAATTTGAGAATCGGCAAGCTGAAAGGGCCTTCCTCTGTCTGAAGGACAGGGCTTTGTCCTCCTGGGGATATTGGGAACTTTTGACCTAGTCCTGAACTGTACTTAAACTCTAATTAAAACATTGCAATAATACTGCTTGGGTTTGCAGTGTTAAGCCCAGCATAGTTTTACTTCAGCTGCCTGCTGCTATGTTGTAAAATAGTGACCCAGGTGACTGGATCTGTGCGTAAGAGGTTATTTGTAATTTTGTGTCACAGCTGCAGGTTGGTTAACAAGGAAGGTAACTTTCCATTTTGCAGGTGTTAATAAGGTTTATTGCATAAGGGATATCAAGGTTTCATCTGCTGCTCTGTGAGTAGGAGTTATGTCCTAGCTGATGCTATCTGCTTTACCTGCTACCTATTACATAGGTAGTGGTTTTGTATATTATGGTCTGTTTTTAACAAATGAAAGGAAAGGTCTTCTTAAGAATGTCAAAGATTTAAAAAACTTGACAATATTGAGCAAAATGTTAAATGCAGATATTTTCTCACTGAAATGCATGGATTGGAGAAAGTATTTGATCGTAGAGGTACTGGTGAACCCCAAAATTTAACTCTCTTTTGTCCATGGAATCTATTGATCTAGTAAGAGTCATTATCTCTAAGAAGAAGCCTTATCTCCCAAGTATGCATTCAAACTCTAGAATGCAAGCCATGAATGTTTAGGGTTTTATGTGCTTTTCAGTTACAAGCTGTGTGGCTGTTTCTCAGTTAACAACATTTTGTTTGGCCCCTTTATTGTAGAACCTATTGAAGTTGCATAAATTTATCCATTTAATTATGAAATATGGTGATGTTCAGGCCTGATTTATGTGTCTTAACCATTCTCTCTTTACCTCAGTGTGTGTAGGTCATAAGGAGGCTAAGCCAAACATATAGTATATGAACGTTGTGAGGTATTTTTGTACTAATGTATCTGGTTTTCCCATTTCTCATTAAAAATACTTGTATTCTCTTGCCTTGGTTAAAAGGTAATTTTTCTTGATGTTTAGTTGATATAACTACAGTACAGGGTGTGAATTCTGCACCTAAACCTGTTGTTCTGCCAGTTCCTAGGAATAACATAGATACAAGGCTTGTCTTGGCATAGCTTTTCTAAAAAAAACGTATTTTAGATACATAAGACTTAATTTTGCAAATGCAATGTTTAGAAAGAGCCACTTAACACACGTAGTTGGTAAAGTCAAAAAGAAAGGAAGGCAAAAAATACCTGAGATTGGTTTTTAAAGGCACAAAATAAACAATCTATGGACACTACCATGCAAATTACATATGGACAAACTCTGTTTATTGTCTATTATCCTTGACTATCTCATTAAGCAGGAATGTATCTGCTAAAGTATGAAAAAGTAATCATCAGAGAAAAGACACAAAGTAGCTCTTGGTCATTATCATTGTCAAGAAGGGTGCATTTTTCATCACCTGATAGTGTAAGTTTGTATTTTTTGCTGATGTGTTGTCCAACTTCTACCGTTGTAATATAGCTTGTAGTATACTACTTACTGTATTGACCAGGTTTTGTTGAGGGATGTTACTTGGAACAACTTGGAATCAAGAGTGAGCAAGAGATTTGATTTGCCACTGAAGCCTTTACAGGTGGTAAAAATGAGGCGGCAAACTGGCATTGGATTAATTCAGTGCTGTCTGTATTGCTTGAAAATACAGCTCCAAGTTCAAATGATGAAGAAAAAAAAAGATGAAGTGGACGTATACACCATATACTCTGTTATCTGAACTTTGTCATTCTACCAGACTCTAATGAAAAATCCATGTTTAATTTGAAGAAGAAAACCTGTGTTACATTTGATGATGGACTCAAGACACCTCGTATGCATGTGTGTTTGTAATTGGTGGGCCAGGTGAGGTAAATGGGACTTCTCTGCAGTATTAGTTCTGATATTCTTTTTATTTTTGTAGTATCTTTTGTATGAAAAACTCGAGGATATCCTAAGTGTTAAAAGCATTTTAAGAAGGGAGATACTGGGGAAAAAAATATTAAAAAGGGAGAACTAGAGACCCAGGTTTCTCTTTTCAGGATTGGGTGTTTGACTTTTGAGGGAAGCATGTGGAGTGGATGGGGTAGTGGTTTCCCTGCCTGACAACCCACCTTGAGTGTGGTTGATACTTGGTGATAATGGAGAAACAAACACACAAGTAAGTGCCCCAATGTGTAATTGGAGAAGAGAAACTCTGGAACTTAATAGTACCAGTCTCAACTGTTTGGGGCCTTGACTTAAGAGGCTTGGGGTTTTTACAGATCTCTTGAAGTTTCATAGCTCTGAAATGTTACCATCCTTTTGCTGAGATTATTTAAATATTTATCCTTTCTTGCTACTTGACCTTTCCTGCTTGGTTTTAGTTCCTGTGGCCAGCTTGCTTTGTGTTTCATGAGCTCAGTAAACCGTGGCCTTCAATTCCCTTGTTCTAGTATTTTCACTTAAGACCAGGAGTGATGAGCAAAAGGTTTCAGGCTCAATCCTTGAGCAAAGGGCCGCTGTGACAGGGATTATTATTTATTTGTCATCTTGGATGTAATAAGCTGTAGGTACAGCATCGAGAGCCCTTGATTTATTGCGCTGTCGACTGCCACTAGCAGGACGTCTGCTGTACCATGCAGGATGAATACCACACTGTCAGCTCTGTCGATCTGTCTCTGCCATTGCGCTCTCTCTCATAACACATTCCCATTTCATGCCAGAATACATAAACAATCTTTCATTATTTTGATGCCTTTTTCATATTTGTTCTTTACAGAACATAAAGTTTGAATTTATGGGTTTCCTTTACATTATTTCAACACACTCCACCATTTTCCGGGTTTGTGGTTTAACTCTCAGAAATTGGCTGCCAGGTGATTTAGTTATTTTGGCTTTCTAGTTTTATAGTTATTTAATATCACAGTGCCAGATACTGAGAAAACGTAGTGTATAGCAGGTATGGGATTTGCAGTCAGACTGTCATCAGCAAAACGTGGCCATGGGGACACAATGTGGAAATTAAAAACCAGGCATGCAGAGCAGGAAATACTCCCTCTAACCTTAATTTTTAATTTATTTAAATACTTTTCCAAAATATTTTTCCTTAGATGCTGTTACAAGTGTAATGGAGACCTGTTTAATTGGAAAAGAACATGTGAATAGTGAGCAAGCCATTCCCCTTGAATAATTACAATTAAGGGAATTTCTAACTTGTTGGCAGAGAAATTGCTCTGATTCTTGTCCTATACTTTATTGTAGGTGGGGGAAGGGGAGGAAATACTGTCCAGAAAATTGTCTGATTCATACTATCCATCCTTCATACTTTACACTGCTTATCTACATCTGCTTAAATCCTCTAATTTTGTTTACCTAAAGTGGTTTTTTCTTTAATACTCTGAAGCATATTATTCATCGAACTCTGAGGAACTGAAAGTCATTGCTCAAATGAGTGAACTTAAATGTCACTATAAATACAGCAAGTCAAATACGAATATATGTCAAAATAGTTAAAAATGTGTTATAAAAAAGGCTTATGAGTGGTATTAAAAAATTATTGCAAACTGTGCAGAGCATGAACCAGAAAATGTAAAGTGTTCCTGCCAATGTAATATGCATACATAACTTTGGTTGTATGAGTAGCCTTTTAGTCCATAGGTGCTGAATTGGATAGAAAAGTCCTTGGGAAGGGTGTGTGGAGGAAGAAGGTGTCGTCTGAGCTGTTCTGTCCAGTATACAACAGAAAAGGTATCTGCTTCTGACTGGGGCTTCAGATGCTACAAACGATTGACCATGATCAGTAATGTTCCTTCAAGTTAGTCACGTATGCAAACATTTTAAAGGTAGTAATGCATAATTATTTTGTTTTGTGCTTTCTTATCAAGGCATCTTACCGTCTAATAAAGACTTGTTCATTGCTTTGTTTATGTGCAAAGCCTGCAAAGTTGTTGTGTTCATAAGGCAGCTGAATAATCACTCTTAGATTTTCTCCTGTTGAATAAAGTAGGGCTGCTTTTCTGTCTTCAGTGAAAACATTTGAGTGTTTTTTATAGTCAATTTATTTTTCCCCCCTAAAAGGAGAGAGAAAGCATGGCATTTCCACTGATACTATATCTGGTAAGAAGAAACTTGTTTTAATTGGCTGTGAAAATAGACATATTTCTCTAGGATGTTAACAAGTGTGGATTTCACTGTATAAATGCAAGATAATAATTGTCAGTTCTTCCTCTTCAGTGCAGCCTACATTAGGACAGCTGGGAATATGCATAGCTCACATTGCATAGCAAAGATTTGTTCTAGCTGCAAAGAAACCATAGTTAATTAATAAAAGAAATTTGTTTTGTGTCCCTGGTAAAAAAGGCTGTGCAGGTTGGTGTTGTCAGCAAAAGCTGCTTGTCACTTTGACCTGCTCTGTTAAGTGTTTGATGTGTTTTCTCAGACTAATCTGTGAATAACATTACATCCAACCAGCAGAGAAGCAGAGGGAGCGATAGCAGAATTAATATCTGGAAGCGTTGATAATTATATATCAGAATCTAATTTTTAGCACAGAAAATGTGTTAATGACAGAGAAGAAAACAAAAACCACTAGCTTCTCCCAGCAGGATCCAAAGTGTCATTTATTATTTCTCAGCTGGATATCTATCAAGTTTATGGGTTAATTTTTCTGTAGACTGTTATTTATGGGTTTTTGTTTGTTTTCAGCCATCATTACTAACAATACGGTTAATAGCAATCATTTGTTATCCGGCACCAGCGGTGATGCTTCAGATGCGAGCAGTGAACTGAGAATACTCATTTGGTAGCTGAATAAGGCTTTGACAGGGCCCATTTATAACAAGCTCATTCCATAATGTCCAGCCTATTAATAAAATTTTGTTGCTGTCTAATTAGAGATGTCTGATGTGTATAGTAGCACAGCAAAGAAGACTTTCTTCTGTTGCTTTTTGGTTCTACTGTATCATACCTGAAACATATCTGATACCAGTGGTTCAGGAAATAAAAGTGGGGTATTCCTCTGGGGTTCTGTCTCTCCTAGTAAGTGCAGTGAAATACAAGTAATATGGCAGAAAGGCCCAGGTCACAAATACATGCATGTTGAGAGAAGGTCATTATTTTCATTAGCTAAGATCACCTCTGAAATCTCTTTTTTTTTTGTGTGTGTGTTTTCTTTTATTGACTTAATGTTTAGGTTTTATCTAAAAACAACTAATAAACTAAAAGTAAAATATATGTGCAATATCATAATTAAACATGTATATAGAGACAGAATGTGATTCTTGTGTGTGTCAGTATATCTGTGAGAAAAGAGCAATTTGATGCCTGAGGGAAGAGGTTTGATGAGAGAAAAAAGCCTGGGTCTGATCGTTAGATTTGTTTTTTTTCTTCATTTTGTGTCTTTGAAAAGTGAGGAATCAGCAGGATTTACTGAACTCAGCAGTAAGGGAATAGTTAGTAGCATAACTGGGACTGGAAGCAGAGTCTCCTGTAGCTCAGAATACTTGGAGTGCTTTGTAGAGCTCACAGACCAATTTTATGTTTATGATGATAAGATCTTTCATCCAAACTTATCAAAACATTTATTTAGCAGTGAGCTTAATAGCGTGTTCACAAAGTTGTTGTGAATAAGCGTTTTGTAAAGGAAAACAAAATTAGGGAAAAGGATTTATACAAGGACACAGAAGTTGTTTGTGGGAAGGTTTTAGTTCCTTAGTGAATGATTTCATGCAGGTGATTTCTGTTCCCAAAATGACCTATCAGAAAAATTCTTGTTTCATTTTGTTTTTACAGGTAGAGTCAGGTATATGATAATGATGAAAATGAGTTAATTTCCATTTCATAAAATGCTTTCACTTGCTTAACTGCTGATTTAGTGATAATACATACTCTTCCACCCTGCTTCTCCTTTGCAGAGCACAAATGGAATATTTGAAGAACTTTGTCCTTTGTAGCTACTGCTGAGGTGATTATATATTTTTTTTTTTAAGCAGCAGCACCATGTTTTGGCAAGTACCTAGATTATAATTAAAAGAAAAATATTAATAGGAGTTATTTTGTGCTTAGAATATTGCACTACTGAACTGAGAAAAGGGAGCAGGAAAAACGCAGTGATTTAATATAATTTCATTGCTAGGTAACGATTTGTTTCTTTAGTCATGTTTCATGTTTTTCCAGTTGAAATTTAAATCTGTATAAATTACCTTTTGAATGAAGCCACATCTGGTTTTGGTGTGTTATTTTCCCAGAATGTTGCTTTTAAGACAGCATATTTTATGCAAGAAAATTATATGAGATTTTAACTTAAACTTGCCATGAAACTGCTGTATGGATTTCAGCTGCCAGAGTCTGTATACACTGGTGAGGTGTTTTTTTTCCTCCTAAACTGCTCTTGACGTAGAGCTTATCAACCCTTAATTAGTGATACATTTTCTCCTTGTGATTTCTATTGATGTTTTGTAGAGCTGAAGATGAATTGAGCCTCAACCTGACTAGAGTACGAATTGTTTTAGAAAATTCAGCAAACATCTCTCTCTCTCTCTCTCCCCTTCTCTGTCTGTCTCTCTTTTTCTCTTGTTCCTCCCGATAGGAAAGGTGAAAAGCTGCACGATAGAAATCAGGTTCAGTATTAGTGGTTTTGCTTGCCTGTGCAATAGAAAACGACAAGCGTCAGGGCCTCAGTCAGCAGATCAGGGAGACGCAGATGGGAGGCGAAAAGCTCCCTCGTGGCAGCAGCCTTGCTTGGATGTGATTGTGAGAGCCAGGATGAAGTCAGCACTGACAAAGTGTGTGGATTGATGGATGGACAAAGCTGGGAACTGGATGTGAGAATGGATGAGGGCAGAGGGGGAATTTAACACAGACAAACAGAATGAAAGACAGAGAGGAATTGCCTGCTAAAGTATTCCAGCACTCAGAGCCCACAGCAATTTACTTACTGCTAACCGAACACAGGAGGATTCTTTGCATCTTTGCAGATTTTCTTAAAATATATGAAGAAACCAAGCAATAGAAGGAGCTAACAAATTCCTGTTAGTGCCTTTTATTGCCATCTCTTTTTCTTTTTCTCGAGATTCACTCACACTCAGTTAATTCAAACTGAGTACTTGATTATTTTCAGTAAGTTCACACAGTATGCTGGAGAAAAATAAATTTTCTTTCCACAGCCATTATTTTAATGTTTCCACTAAATTTACTTTAATCAGTTATTGTTGCTTTTGCTATCATGTATAAAAATATTTATGTCTCTTACAAACTGTGCTCCTGCTAGAGGCACACTTTTGGATACTGCATTCAGATGCATGGTGGTAATAACCCCATTATGTGCATTTTCTTTTACAGAAGAAAAATCAGTTGCTTTCCCACTCATGGGGTGCCAAGATATTACTGTCTGTTTTTTAAGAGAAACAGATCTGTAGCTTTAGACTACTACCAGATTTTATTTACATGAGACAGTCACAAGGTGTTTTTTGTTATTTCACTGCTTATATAGAAAGCAAAAAATCTGATTTACCGTATTGGAGCAAATCAGTAAGTCTTAATTTTACCCACTGATTTAGTTTTAGAAATCAAAATACCATTTCAGCACAGAATGCAAATAAAAGTGAAGGTTTATATACAACAGAGGGGGCAAAATATCTGCTGGCAACTTTGGATAGTTGCGTTGGCTCCAGGGGGATTCTTTTGGATTCACACAGACACTTTGAAGAACATGGTTTGGCCCAAGCTATTACCTGCTCCTTCCACTCAGCAGGCTGATAAAAAAACAGAATGCACTGTGCTAACAAGACATTTCCATGTAGCGCCCTTATGTGCTTTCAACTGGAGAAAAATGCAATTCATCAGAGTACAGAGAAACTGTTCCTCAGTTGTTGGCTTCAGTAGTATGTTGGAAAGAGCTATTTACATAGTAATATAATGAGTTTAATTGAATTTTAAGAAAGGCAATTTAGTCTTATGCACGTCAATGTATAAATTGCTATGAAGATAATTATAGTATATTGTTATTACTGATGAGCTTCCCGGAGTGTCCATGAAACACATAACCTTCAATAATGTCTTTATTAATAGAGTCTCCAAAAATCTCTAGGGAATGATTTTGGGCTTGGAAAGATGTGGGAAAAACTTGTACTGTTTGCATTGTACAATATATTTGCTAATCTGTTTTTGAAGCCTGTGGTCATGTACATTGGTTTCAGGATGTGAATGCTGAATGCATTCAGAGTGTCTTTGGAAGGCATGGGAATTGCTGGTGTGAGCTATTTCTACCTACTATTCCACCCTGTACTTGCTCTCTGAGGATTGAGTAGAATGAGGTAGAAAATTCTGATCGCACTGATGGAAGATGATGTTTTATAGCCCTTATGCAGTGTATGCTTACAAATTCTGATCTTGAAAGAGAGGAAGCAACTTGATAGTCTCTGTCGTTTAGAGCTTTTTGGTTAGGTATGATTATCAAATATGAAAAATGCAGGTACTGTTCTTAGTGCAAGTAGTAACTGGCTTCTTAGGGCATAAGAGATTTTGATTTAGATTACATAGTTTGCATTTCCTTTATTTTTAAAAGTAATTTGGCTAACATCAGGAGATGTGTTGCTGTATCCTCTGTTCTTGCAGAGAGGCCTACTGTTGGAAAGTTACCCTGGGAAAGGGGAATTTAATCTTGTTTTGGCATGAAATGCCAAAAAAACATTGTTTTTGCATGAAATGGAGTTCTGTGGAAGGAAAAGGCAAACTGCTGATCCGTAATTTCTCCACTTGTAATCTTCTGTTTATCTGATTTTTTTAATTGAGAATAAAAGTGAAAACTAAGATACGGTAGTTCCATGTAATGTGTCCTGGCTGTTTAAATATGTGATTTATTTTTTTATTTATATAAAAATATTTTTTAACTCTAACCTAAAGCAGTAGGATTCTTACTGTTCTGGGTAAGTTCTTTTGGGAGTGTGTCAAGTCAAATATAACTGTACATACAGCTCTATGCAGCCCTCATAAAGGCCCCTTATGCCTTGTCAAAAGCAGTCCCTGGGGTATACATATGAGAACATCAATTCATTTCCTAGTTTACATTTCTGATAAGTATGTAAATAAAAAGTGCTGTCATTCATTTACATAGGTAAGTGTGATTAGAGGCCTGTCTTTCTAAGTGTAACTGTTTTTGAGGGTCTACTTGGGTTATTTCATTGAGATGGATTTTGTCGTGATGTCTCTTTAATGTAGATGGGAGTCAGTAATTTCTGTGATGAACATGAATGCATATAACACACCCGATGTTTGCAAAAAATGTTTGGCAACTTTCACATTTTGCTTTGTTTTTGTGTAGTATTATGTTTCTGTAAATATAGGAATTTTTTTTTTCTTTTTTTGTCAGAGCTACTGGTGGGAAACACTATATAGAGTTGTGTTGGCTCTGCATTCACTGAACTCTTGAGCCATCTTTTTTGTAATTATCCCATTTAGATGCCAGCATTACCTGTTAAAGCTAAATTAATTAGCTGAAAAGATACCAAGAAAAATGTTCATTTCTTTTATAAAAATAGATAATTTGACACTTCGAGAATAAGTACTGAAATGGTTTGTTTACATTATAGAAAGCTGTTAAGTAAATTTTAATAATCTTTCCTCTAGTAAAATTATTATAGTTCTGGAAAATTAGTGTAGTGATGTGCTGTGGTCATTCATAGGCAATGTGAAAAGACAGTTTTATTTATTCTCTTCCATAATATCTCACAGAATTTCCATGCCATGCACTAAAGTGCACAGGAGATTTGAGCATCTTCAAAATATACTTTGGGATGGAAAGTGAAAGACTTTTGATATTTGACTGCCTTTTTGACAACTCCATAGCTATTTTGTAGGTGGCTCATTAATTCTTCCCTGTGTTAGTTTCTGATTTACAGTAATGAAATACCACTCTGCTTTCTAAGGAGGAATTTACAGATGGCCAAATCACTTGGCTTTGTTAGTTAACGTGCTGCAAATCATCCCTTGTAGTTAATGGGTTACTTTCAGGCCTGAGCTTCTGGGTGTGCATTCATTCATAATTGTTACATACATGAATTTGCAGAGACTTTGCTTTATTACTGTTGCTGAAGTGGAATTTATGCCCCAGGTCTGATATTTAAATTAAAGTGTAAGAAAGGAAGGCGGGGGGGGGAAGGCATACTAGTACTTGTGTAACAGTGATAATTTTCATATTATATGTTGGAAACTTTTATCATCTTCTTGATTTAATAAAAAAAATCTTCAGGCACTGCAAGTGTGTAGAGACAAATGACTTCCTTTTATTGAACTTTTTACATTTATTATTTTTCCAGTCTGATAACCTCTACTGCTTACCTTAATTTTTATAAACAGTAATGTCAGTAACATATTTCCTCCATGTATGAAGAAAGCTGATCTGTTTATAATAAATCTTAGTGCGGTATGTGTGCTATCATTTCCTTCATTTGACCTTGGTGGAGCAGGCTGATGGGGCAGTGAAAAGTATGATATGAAAAATGAGTGAACAGAGCGAGGTGAGCAGTGAATCAGTCTTGTGTGTGATTAGCTGTGAAAATCTCACAAACATGACTCTGAGTCACTTTTCTTCTTTCTTCCTCGCCTGTTTCTCTCAAAGGTGTTTCTTTTCTGTGTGTATTAGTCATTTAGAAGTTAACTAACAGAACAGAGACTCTGTTTTAATACTAGTTGTGGTTTAGTGGGTTTAGGTGATGAGGACAATGGTAAGTGCAGCATGTGTGAGGTTTCGCTATAGAAAATCACGGGCCATTTAAATTTGTGTAGATCTGTTGCTAAACAGTAGTAGTAGTCATTGCATCTCGTTTGGAGATGTGAATGTGACACTGATTTCAACTTGGGACTGTAAATCTGCAATTATAACTAGATTCAGTGACTCATCATTGAGATCTTATTTGGCTATGTCAAATACTGTAAAAACAGAAGTCCATCACAATTAACTAAATCTTATTTGAGGTACACATATAGGCTATGCAAGTCTTTGACTTATTAGTTTGTTTGTTGACTTATTAGTTTGTTTATTATTTTGTTTATTTGTTCTTTTTGTGTTTCTTTTCCTGGGTGGTAGTTTAAAATCCAGCTGTGTGAGTGGTCATGATTTTCTTAACTAAAACAAAGATGACTTTAAATTTGGGGGTCATCTTGTCCAAATGGAAATTTTAAATCTTCAAAGATGGCTAAACAGTTTGACTGTGTTGATGAATACTGTACAGTCTCTGTTATTGCCCTGAATACTGCAACAGTTTGAAACTGATACCATGACTAAACAATATTGTGAGATACTTAGGAATTATTCCTTGTGTAAAACCATGTGATAAGTCTTTGTATATGTAGTAATTTTCGTTTTGTATGAAGCTTGGAAAATTAATGGTTTTTAGCAGATTTTTGACACTGGACTTAGTGCACTTTTGTACCTTTTTGTATTAACATGACAAGATCAGATCAACAGCTTAGATAATGCTGGGACAATTCCTTTTTGTCTGAGGACTGTTAACTGTAACTGCCCTAGGAGTTAGCTCTTGAGCACGCAACTGTAGAGGGTGTTTGACTGTTCCAGGTGAGGGGTTCCATGCTTTTCTTTGACAGTCCTGGAGGAGGTATTGGAGACCACCTGAGGAAATTTTTGCTTAAAGGTGCTTTCCTCTTTGTATGTATGACTGCCAGCTTGGGGTTGGGATTCTTGAGGGATCTCAGGATTCTCAGTTGCTTCCTTCTGGAGATGTGACAGTATAGCAAATAAAGAAGACTTTGACTCACAAGTATTTGAAAATGAACATGCCTATTCCTCTGAGTGTTGTGTGTGACTTTGTGGGATGATTTTTTCTTTCCAAGCATCTCACTGTCTATGTGAATTTTATTACTGAAATTTAGAAATTATCTCCCATTTAAAAATTAGTTCCAGTTTAGAAAAAGTACATACTCTGAAACCTCTATCCTGAATTCGGTGTAGTTGACAAACACTGGCACTCTTACCAGGTTTCATGAGTACTCCTCCTCACCTAGTGGTGAGAATAGCACCAGTGAAGATGCAGGTGTCATTCAGGTGTATATTATCCCCTTTAGGGAGCTGGTTCCACATTAAACAATTAAAAGTACTTCTGACAAGGTAAGGTGTATTTTGGACTTCGAAGTGCAGTGAGGCTAAGAGCACCTTTCTTTGTACAAAAGCACTGTGGCAAACTATAAAGGAGATGGCCATTTTATGACGAGCATTATAAGCTGTAAATGATAACTGACTTAATTTTACAACACATAGTGACTGTTGAACTCATTTAGTGATTAGGAATGTTTTAGCTTCCTAATATTTTTATACCACAATTTTATACTTTTTAAAAAGAAATCCTGCAATCTTGTTACCTTGATGGCTCTGAAAGAGACATGGTTATGTTCAGGAAATGCTGTATCTCTTTAATTGCCTAAAAATGGAGGAGCTGGTAATGGAACTCTTAACGATAAAGGTTGTTTGAATATATAGGAATGACCTGGAGAGCTGTGGTTTTTTTTATTCTGGTAGCTGTTCCTCTGTATAACATCTTCCTTGTTTGAGTATTAATGTATATGCTTTTTCCTATTGCAAAACAACTTTTTTTAGGTTGTGTTTATGCACAGTGAGCACGAATACATTTTTTATATTGGCTTGAATTTCAGCCTGATATATCACCTCATTAGCAGCTCCTGTTTTAGAAAGTATTGAAAGACCTGTCTTGGGGGGCACAGAATTTCATTTTTCAGCCATTAACCTGCATTATTAACAGTCTCAAATAGGTCCATAAGTGAAGGTATTTATAAATTATACTTTGATTGAAATATAACACTTTTTACTCTTCTGGCACAACTCAAGTGTAATAGGGGATATAATTTGTTATTTTCTGGTAACTCAAGTAGGTGGAAGTGTATTTGAAGAAGGAAGGATATTTTCACTAAGGGTCTGTAGTAAACTAAATCCCTTTTCCTTCTCATCTTTCCCTCTTTCTCCCCACCCTCCTGGCCCTCCTCCATCTAAAATCCCACCTGTCCCTTGTGAAGGCTTTTTTGGCATCTCTGCTAATGAGCTGATGCTGTCAAATTCATCTTTTTTTAAAGAGATTCAGAATCTGTACTCCTGAGGTGAAATATCAGGGCTTTTAGACTGTATTCTTCTTGTAAAATATAACCTAGGTCCTTTATGATGAAATAGGCACTTTAGAGGCACCTGGGCTTATCTTTCAGTTTTTCTGCTCAGCTCTGTTATGCACAAAGGTCTTTTTCTAGGTGACATATCATGTTGTATTCCAAAGTACACTTTCTTTTAATTTACAACTTAATTTTCAACCTAATTCAGAAGATTGATACTATAATGCTATTTGCAGAAGTATTGAAATGTCAGTAAGTTTTATTGTAGTAATAAAGAGAATTCCATATATCATGCACTCTATAGGGATCCTTGCTTTTTGCATAGATCTTCATAGCAACAACCAGTGGCTAAATGCTGGCAATCATTAATTTTTAAAGAAGACATGGTTATGATGAGTTGAGAAATTAAGACCATAGTGAAGAATGAACTTTAATTTTTGACACTTTTTGTTAGAGTCGGAGGTAGATTGGAGGGAGGGCAGAGGGGGGCAGGAAGAAAAAAAGTTGCCCAAATCCCAGGTTCCTAATACTTAAAATGCTGTCTGCTCGTAAAAGATTTCAGTCAGGGAGAGGCCATCTTCGAGCTTCTTTTAACAAATGGATATCAGTGGTCCATGAAATAATCAATGTCGATAATCCATCCTAGGGTCTGCCAATATGTTAATGGCTCTGCCGCATCGTTATTGCTACAAGGCCATAAATCATTTCCGTACCAGAATGCTTAGCAGTTGAGGACTCAAACCCCTAGCCTGGAATAAAATGCTGTCTCTTAACAATTAATGTCTAAACATTTTGCAGCTTTGTGCCTTGATTGTTTTCAGATGCTAAAAATGTAAGTAGGACAGATTGTAAATCAATAAAACAATAAGACAAAGTGTTTTAATAATAGAAAGACTTGAAGTAAATCATAGTTCTGTGTTTATTATTGCTTCAGAGGTTATAAATAAATAGTACCAGCTGATAAAGGTTTAGTTAACAGGGAAAAATAAGTCTAGTATTGATGTTTTGGGCATACGTTACATTTGCGCTCCATAAAGTGAGGGAGATGGGGGTTAACTTTATTATTTTCATTTTAAAAATGTGAGAATAGGAGCTAAGAAATGCTTGTATCTTTGAATTGTCATCCAACAGGAAGGTAATTTTTTTCTACTTTGGCCAGCAATGCATCAGTGATCTGGCTCTGCATCTGGAGAACACCAGCTACACTCACTGATACAAATGACTGTGCTGAACTGTCAGCAAACACAAGGGGGTCTTCGTTAGAAAATAGACTTGGATCAAACTGATCTAACTTATATTAGTTTATGTCAATTTAGTTTGTTATTAAAGGCAATGTAAAATGTGATGGTGAGTCATTGACTCTGTATTGTATAGACACAGTTCATTTGTGCTGATTGTTGTGTCTAATTCTTCAGTTGTGCACTGGGCTGCGTTTGGGCAGGTTGGTAACGATCAAACAAACAACAGTCAGAGTGTGAGCATTTCTTTGTGGAAGGAGGAAGGGTGCTCTTATCTCTACCTCTGCTCTAGCTCTTTGTTGAGACAAGGATTATTTATGGTCTTCCTATTCCAGGCATTAATACTGGTTTATTTGCTCATTTTTAAGTAATGAAAGTAGAACTCCACGTACAGTTTTTTAACTACAAATGTATTATTTATCACAAGTATGCTGAGTTTATGTAGTATAGCATTAATGATGATCCATCAGGTGGTGAATTGTTTTCAGTTGCAGGTAAAACTAGTATTTATAAATAAGTGCTTAATGAGCTCAATATTGTTTTTCAATGTTGATCTGTTCATATTTCAGCATCTCATTTCACGCAGTACAGAATTGGTTCCTTGTATGTCTGTGTGCAGTTAAGTGTATCTTCATGTTAACTAAGAATGACTAAAGAAAGGTGCATTTATTTTGAGTATTGAGAGAAGCTTTGTCAACCTCATTAAGGTCTTACTATTATTTTTGTATGTACTTTTTTTGTAGTTCTTTAGTTTTATGCTTATTTTTTTGCATGGTAATACTGATCCAATCAATGCAGTGCATTTGAAGTTAAGTAATGTGTTGTTCAGGATAGGTCAGTGATGGTTTGTTACCTTAAAAACTCATACACTCACACACCACCCTCCATTCCCACTCCCCCAACTTTGTTTAGGTGAATGTAAGGAAGAAGGCTAATAACAGTGGAAATGACAAGTGAAGTCATGTATTTCTTTCTTTTTAGAGCACTGATTTGCCTAGCATTTAGCAATTTGATATGGTCATAGTTTATTTTGGTGCTCAGGATGTAAGGGCAGGAAGGAGCCAGAAAAACAGTGGCTCAGTATAGACAAAAAGACAATTAAAACTGATCTGTCTCTTACCGAAGTGGCAACAGCAGCCAGGATGGAAGTAATTTATTCAAAAAATTGTCCAAGTGCATAAACTGCACTGATGTATGGTATGGTGGTGGGACAGTGGAAAATGTGATAGTTGTTTCCGTTGTGTGAATTACTCAGGCAGGATGCCTTTGTGAAGTAAGGGGGTTTGTTTAATGTTCTGACAACAATTTAGATCCTGTTATGGTTATTGCAGTGTAATGCAGTAGTAAAAATTGAACATGACACACCAGCAATTTATTATTTGTGTGTTTTTTAACCTTGAGTATCGGATTGTTTGTCCAAGCATATCCTTTGATTTGCTATGAAATTTATTGTTGATAAAAACAATCAGATTTCCATTAGAAGCAAAAAATTCATTTTTTTCCCATGAATCATAGATTTAGAAAAAATTCAAGCTCGGCTGCAGGACTTATGACAGGTAGGCTTATGACATTATATGGTAATTCAGCATGAAAGAATAATTGTGACACTCTACTTGGTGCTGGAGTATAATCGTGCTGTGAGGTTCAATTCACTGAAAGGCCAAATTATCTTCAACTACATTAGTCTGACAACCTATAATGCTTTGCAGAGGCAATTTGTAGATGTTTCACAGAATGCCAGCAAACATGGCTTACCATTATGTTCCCCATTAACAAATTTGTGTAGAGGGAAAAAAGCAACTTTTCCATTTTCTTAACTGTTTTTGAGCTCTGGCATACAATAAATGTGTACTGGGTAATAATAGTGTATGTTTTGCTATTTGGTGTTGGGTTTTAAACCTGCAAGGGATATTACAAGATAGATTATTTTTTTGAAGGGTACTTTTCCAGAAATATTTATGTTTCTTTTACATTGGAAGAGCCATGTCCTAGCTTCTGTTGAAAGAATAACATGGAATACAAATGAATGTAAAAAAGCATGGCGTATTTTTTCTATAAAACGTAATCAGTAGTGAACAATTTGGAAATACTACCATGTTGCAGCTTAGGGAGAATGAGTGTGTGTGCGATTTTTCTCCTTGATCAAATGGGAGCTGTGACTGTGAGAAAATGACATGACCTTGACTGCGTTATGTGCATGTTATCCATCTTTGCCATCCTGAGCTTCTGAGCAGCTGTAGGTTTGTTTGTTTGAGAATGAAATTTTTGCTTCCTTTAACTAGAAGTTAGTATTTCCTAACTTCTCATTGAACTTGAGATCAGTTTGAATGCTACTGTACTACCAAAGAGTGGAGTCAGTGTTCATGTGGCAGTTTAAGGTTCATGATCTTGTCATCCCGATTGGGATTTTATACAATTGTAAAAGTGGATTATCTCTTTCAAGGTAGAAATGCTGGAAAATGTCTATGCATCAGGTTAGATTGGGTAGTATTTTAGTTGCTTAGAGTTTGTCACCCATGTCTTGCAGTAGGAAGGATTCCCTGAACATGGGCTGTGCAGGTGGTGTTGATGTACCTGGTCAGCAGTCAGAGGTGGTGGAACACAGACTTATTTGGCTGCTTTACTGGTGAACAAAATGATCAGTCTGTAACTCAGAGATTAATATCAATACAATGCAGTTATTTTTGTCCATTTCTATCAAATATAATTTAAGGAATTGACTTGTCAGAGCTATCATAAGAACTTAGTAAAGAAACAGAAATGAATCTACTTGTTTTGGTTAAATTCTGTCTGGTGTTGCTCTCTTGGTATCTCCTATTTGCCCTCTTAAGAGTGGTTATTCCAATGTCCTTGAGGCCTTCCAAGTATTTTAATAATCTTATAGGTGAAAAGATTTGCTTTGGGTTATTTGTGTGTTTGGTTGGTTGGGTTTTTTTTTATGGTGGCAAAAAGAGGATGGAACCCTCTCCCCCACCCCCGGCCCAGTTATTATTGTAGGAGAGTACCTGACTGAGAAGAGATAAAACTGAGGATAGGAGAGTTATGTTGGTAATTCATACCACTGAAGTTTAACCTTATTGTAAAATACTAACTGTCTTCATGAGTTGTCCTGGAGAAATATTTACTCAAGTCCAGCAACTGATTTTTGCATTTTGTCATCCTCCTAGTAAAATACAACCATATATCTACCTCCACCACCTGGGGATAATTCTGAGAACTAACTTGACAGCATTTGTAATGGCAGACTGAGTTTTAGGGCTGCTCATAATTAAGATATTAGATGAGTTTAGCTATTGAACTCAGAGCTCACAAAATCATATGTCTTATATTGCTTACTAAATCTGCTGGATGCTTTTCTCCTTAGCATTTTCTGTGAAGGAATTAAACCTGGAAAGTAACTGAAAGAATTGTTGAGTCTTTGATTTTGAAACAGTGTCAGAAAATTGTACGTTTCAGACTTTCCAAGAAGGTGACACACTCTTTTCCTCTTGCTTGTAGTTAATAGCAAAGAGCATTCAGCACCACAATACCCAAAGGGAAGTGTTTGAGTGACTGAACAGGGAATGTGGATTGTTATCATTCCAGTCACAGGGCACTGCATGAAATCACAGGCTCTGTGCTCTTCGATACTGCCACTTGAACATAGCAGCTACTGTTACTCCTACACTGCTTTTATAGTACATATTATAACATTTTATTTGATAGCAGTGGTTCCCTTGGTATGTGAGGTTTTGGATTTTTTTAAGTACTAAGCTCTAAATCATTCGGGCAGTGGAAGAAGTCAGGTGAATTTAAAAAATGTTATATTAAAGTTTTTCACAGGAAAGTGGAGCTTGCTAGGAAGCTGTGTCAGTATGTTGGGTCCCTAGATGTTTAGAAAAGACACTGTTAAAAGGGGAGGAATTGGTCCTAAACTAGAGGAAGTTGCTTTTAATTTATATTTAATTTTTCAAAGACTTGAAGGAAAGAATGGAACATCCTGTAAGAGGGGCATAGCATAATTTTATAATGAGAAAAGGCTTTTACATAGGAAAAAATATCAAATGACATTATTTTGCGGACTATAGAGTCCCAGTTGTATAGTTAAGGACATGCTGCAGCATTAATGTTTACGCATAATGCTTTGCAAGTAATTTAGACTGAACTGCCACTGACTTACTTAACATTTATAGGTCAGCCACCTGCAGAAAGGGCATGTAGGTAGATTATTGTTGACTTTATGGTTATGGAAGGTAGCTAATCAGTGAGCATGCTGGGAAATAACTTGTTATGCCTGGATAACTCTAACACCAGGCCCTACAATTTCTTATGGGCACCAGGTAACACAGTGATTTCTCATGACCAAGGCCCCTGCTGAGAGGGGAGGTGGCATGTGGTGGGGATAACAGGTTTCAGAAGAGGGAGGGGAGTGACTACAAGATTGCAGAAGTAGATTACAAATGCAAAATCAAATAATTTAATCATTCTTTGCCAAACATACCATAGCACTTGCAGTGAAGTTGCTGACTCAATAAGCAAATATATTAACTGTGTATTAGGAGAATGGAGAATTCACATTCTGACTGGTGCATGCTTTGCAGAGTTATTCGTTAGAACCTTGTGAGATCTGTTCTTACCGGTTCTGACACAAATATTTTTTTTCCTTGATCATGAAACACAGAATAACGCTGGCTTTTTAAAATTTTGTAGCAAAGACTAATTATTTTCCACTTTGCTCCTGTTTTTTTTCCCTATTACATGTCTCCTCAGAGGTACACGTACTCCCTTGTGTGCCAATTGACAACTTTTACCTTTTAAAGTTCACAGTAAAAGTCATAGACTAGAATGCATAATGAATCAATTTGCTTAATTTGGTTTGGGCTCTTGGGTTGTAGTGAAGGCATCAGTGCTAGTATTCACATAGAGATCTCAATTCTCTTATGAGAGCTGGAAAGAACCCTGATACTATTTTCTAATTTAAGAACAGAGCCTCCAGTTGCAGTCTAGAACATCCAAATACATCTGTCCACATTTAGTCTTGCATACTAGACCTGGGGATTCATCTCTCACAGATGCTAATATCTAGAAGCCTTTAGTTAATGTAGATAATTAATTATAGCTTTTTGCTCCCTTGATTGTTTTCCAGATTTCAGATCTGTGTGTATGCTCATGTACTACCCGTACATAAACACAGCACACACACAAAGCAAATTTAAACATATCTCAAAGGTTTTGTGTTTCAGTTACATTTGAAAACATGAAAAATTCATTTCATCTTTTCCTCTTTTCAGTTATGTGGAGTATTTTTTGAATACACTTGTACATATGTGTGCTAATAAATGTAGCAAAAAATGCTTGGTCAGCAAAACAGTAGAGGAAAAATATTAAAAAGGATTGCAGTGAATTATTTACATATCAAAGAGTGGTAAACTGTAGGAGATATACTTTTCACAGTTAGTTTATTTCATGTTTTAACTGTATTGGCTTTGAAAAAGATACTTGGATGAGTAGTGTAAAGCAGAATAATTTAATGAGATTTTTTTTTCAAAATTCTAACATTTTCTAGCTGATAGCATCACATTATCAAAAACATAGTGAATATTTTAATGAACAAATTTGTTTTCTAGAATTTCAGACTCTTATTTTCTTTTGGAGAGGAAAACCTAGAGTCCTCTAACAATGAAATGTAGGTGTATGACTTTTCAAGTGTCAAAATGCAAAAACTAAAATAAATGGGTTGGTCAGATGTAAAATGATTGGCAAGCAAGATAGAGGACATCCTGACAGTTGTAGGATTCCTGATAGCAGAAGATGACCACAACTGTAAGTTTAACTGAACAATACCTTCTTGAGTGAAGTTGTGCTAAGACCACTAAGTGCGACTCCTGGTAAGACCCCAAGTGTTTTAGGATAATTTAATCAGTAAGTGCCCTGAATTTGTAGCAAATAAAGGTATGTTTATCAAACTACGTCAGCATACTTTTTGTGGAAATAAAAAAAGCCTTAAAAAAGCAGTTACCCATATCTATGAACTACATTTAGCAGTTTTTAGTTACCATTCCTTCAACCTGTAGATGCAGTGACTCTGGATAGGATTATCTGTATAGAAATTGGAAGTATGAGGCCAGTCATTCCCAAAAAACGTATTAAGTGTTGGGCAGTAATTTTATTTAGAATACTTGAAAACTGGTAAGGTAAGGCCTAATGACCACGCTTAACTTTGTTGGAAGTTGTTGGCTACTGCTTTTTTATTATGGCTGTTTCTAATTAAAGACTATATTCTCTTGTGGTTAATCTGGTAAACTGGGCTACCCAAAGGCATGGTGACTACCTTTTCTTATTTGTTTTCTTTTGAATTTCTGGTTTTGATTTTTGTCTTAGGTAAAAGTGAAAAGCTTTATGCTAATTTTTGGTTTTCCTTTTGGTCAGTTACAAGGTTGATTTGTGACTTGGCTGAGAGGGGAAACAAAAACCAAGGCTGAAATACTGACCTCTGTTCATGTTAATCTATATTTTTAACTTTTATTTCTGAGGGAGTGATTTATTTACAGTGATAGCTTGTTACTTATGGTAGCTGCTGCCAGCTTCTGAAGTAATCTTGATAACGTCAAATTGTGAAGGGAAGCTATATGCTTTGCCTTCAATGACTTGCTATAAATCATGTTCGTAGTTGGTGTGTATAAGGATGCTTGGGTTGATACTGATAGAAATACAAATCAAATATAACATGTGCTAACCCAGTTCAGAGCCAGAGATTCTGGATTAAGTCTATTGGGTTCATATTTTTAAATGAAATGAATCATATACAATGAATCCTTGTACATCAAAGCTTCAAACTTAAGAATGATACACCAACTTAAAGGCCAAAAAAGAAGGAAGAAAATATGCAGGAAAGAGTTAACACTGATTGACAGATAAGTTTTGAACATTCAGTGAAAAGAAACTCCTAAGAAGTAATGGACAAAGCTGCCTGGAGAGCTCATCAACAGTCACAAAAATTGACGGCCAAGAAATGAGTTCAAAGTCACCAACACAACAGCGTGTTACAGCTCCCATGGAGACAAGTGTCAGTGAAGAATAAAAACTGTGCCAGTGTTCTCAACTGGCTGTTGCAGCTTTTGTATCCACATCTAATAATAAAATTAGTTATGTGGTTTTTGGTTTTGTGAGGTGTAAATTTGTTTAATTTATGGATTTCCTGAAGAGGGAAAACCAGAGAGGAAGTCTTGAAAAGGAAATAATCCTTAGCTGTTTAGTAAAGGCAACAGTTGTGTTATATTAGATAAACCCATCCTGCCATTTTAATGTCAGTAATTGCACTTAACAGTGTGACATCTTCTGTCATAGCCAAAGGGTCCTAGCCATTTGTTACACTTCATATTTAGCTCTACCTAACCAAAAAATATGGAATTCCTTGTTGTGCTTTGCATATCTCCCATTCAACTGGCATAAGTTGGACTTTATGTGCTTTTTCTCATCAAAGACTACCAGCATCTCAGCTCACAGTTGAGCTTGTTCTTTCCTTTTTCCTCATGCCCAGTTTCTGGCTTTGTCTCAAGCTCTTCCTTCCCCTCTCTGCCACGTGCTTGCAGCAGTGTTCAGTTGTATCATAGTGTGATGTTTTTTCAAGTGTGGTTCATAAGTGCATAATCAGCTCATCAGAAACGGAGGCAAATATTACCACAGAAGAATTTTCTATATGTCATTTTTCTTTCTTTATAGGAATTAATGAAGAAATCCTCTATGGTGGTTTTTTTGGTGTTTTTTTTTTTTTTTTTTTTTTTTTTTTTTAGGACAAATAGTGGTAATTTTGTCAGAGGTAGTGGTAATTGGTAATTAATACCACAGTGTTTTATATGTCCTGTTAACTAGGTAAAATAAAATTACTTTCTGACAACAAGGTAAAACTTAAATGGTACTGGCACTGACAAACTGTGAAAGGAAGGGAGAAGTCCCCTGTGAGAAGATGAGTTTATTATACAGATAAGATTTCCATAATAACGGATAGTGATTATGGGGAAAGGCTGAAACTCCATTAACTGAAACAAATTACTGTGACAAAGCCAGAGGGAGTGCTTTGCCAAACTTAGAACTCCTTTCATAATATTCAGATGTCTGTTGGTGCTCAGTTACCAGCGCATGGACCTGAAAGTCAGGTTTCTGGCTCCTTTGTGCCCCACTACTGACACAGCCTCAGTTTTACACAGGAAGTGAGTCCATTTATCTGGGTATATGGAGAATGTACTTGTTAATGTGTCAGCGGACCATTATGCATTTTCCCAGTAGAAGCAAGTTGTCCCTCTAATGCTGCTGTTTTTCTGTGAAGTTAATCCTAATTGTCAGAGAAATGTGTGAAATATATATGCTCTAAGGAAACATGATGAACTTTGAATTCATCTGGCCATCACAATATGGTATTCTGACAAGGATTCTATTTCTTGCTTTGACTAAAAAAAGAAGACCAAAGAAGACTGATTCCATTTCTAGGTATGCTGCTTTGTATGTTCATTTCTTTCCAGAAGTGAGTCACATAGTCTGCATATATGAACACAGACAAAACCATAGTGGTTGTTCTCTGATGGCTCTGTGTGTGTGTATACATGTGCAATACATTTAAAAGGTGCTTGTGGCTCTCCAATGTGTAGTATTTCTGTAAAGTACAGTAAAGCAAGTTATTTAAATATAAACCTTGACATCTTTGTACTAATTTTTGTGTAAAAAAACCCCCACACTGTAGTTAAGGATCTTATGTAAAAACCGTTAGACTTTGCAGTTATGGCTCTGGTAAGAACAGCAGGCAAGACTATAAGCTTTAATTTATGTTGTGCTTTGGACATTTTTCAGAAACTATTTACCCATTACCTCTTAGGTCAGTGGCCTAATAATGCAACAAAGCACTTTTTGAAATTGCAGATAATTTTCAGTGCTCAGATCTCTGTGTAGTATTGATGGGGAGGAAAGCTGATTAGGATCTTGGGAATTGCACTTGATGGGAACAATCTGGAAGGAGTGAAAAATTATTAAACACACACAGCGGGAGTTGTAGGATTTACCATTGTCGTGCAGTGCTATTAATTCTCATTGCATCGTACAGCAGCTTGATTGCACACTGTGAATACTGTTTATTGGAGAACGGGTACAATTTTGCTGCAGTTGTTGTAATGTAATACTAAATGCTAATTAGGCTTCTAACAATAATTAGAACCTCTTGCTAGACTTAGAAATATAAACACTCAATTGAATTTACAGAAACAAAGACCTTTAAGCTATACCAGGAACAGTATCTGTAGCAGCACTATCAACTTGGTAAATTTGTGGGGTTTTTTGTTTGTGTAGGGGTTTTTAGTTGGATTTTTTCCCTTCTCCTGGTTTATACAATTTCATTTACAGGATTGCAAACGTGTATTTTAACAGTGAACATAATGATCTCATTATATTCTCAATAAGGTTGTTTTCTTAATGAAAGGGTAGAAAAACCCAAATAAATATTAGAAGGACAACTGCAGATAAATTTGACATGAAAACTTGTGAAGGCAGAGTTGTAGAAAGGCTGGTATTACCAAGTATAATGTACTATTTTTTTTAACTATTTTTCAATATGAAAAGGAAACTAAAAAAAACCAAATCCGTCAAAAGCTACTTCTTTCTAGCCTCCCTCCCTCCTTAAAGTCAGACATCTTTTTTTATCGATGGGACTTTAAAACTCTATGGAATTGTTTTCAAACATGACAATAAAGATGAGCTATAGTTCTGAGTAATTTAGTGCTTTGTAATGTAAACTTTCTTTGTGTTTTGAAGGTAAATGGAGTTTTTATTTTCAGTGGATATTTTGTTGGAAACAGTAGTATGTCAGGGTGTTAACAAGTTTATTTACCAGGGAAAGCATATGGCATACATATTTTGATCCTGTTTGCTGATAATTTCTTTGTCACTAGATATTCATATATTTGCAAGGCTAAATCTACTGAAGATAAAGGCCTTTAACCTACGTCACTGCTTTAAAAAAGAAAGAAGTCTATTTTCCATCTAAACCACAGGTTTATCGCACATATGCTGAGAAGATACTGAGCTTGGGTTCCTGTTTTGAAAATGTCTTTCATATCAATGAAGACAGAACTTAAGATTCTTGTTCAAAACTTGCTTTTAAGGGCTTAATGTAGATATGCTAAATATTAATTTAAAACCAGTATTTTTTCGACCTTCTCTGAATAGAAAAATGAGCAGCCTTTGAAAAAACACTAATAATTGTTTTATCATCAAAATTCCAGAAGAATCTTATATACACTGCTATTAGTGTGACCCAGTGCTCAGCCTAATAGTGACCTACTCTTGTTGTTGTCATAGTTGTTGTCTAGTACAGAGGTTCTCATTGGATTGAGCTTTCTCACCACATTTGGGGCAGTTTCTATACTTCCTTGTCTTCCTTGTGTAATATCTGATCATAATATATACCCAAAAATAGTCACAGTGCTTCCTGCTCTCATCATCTCATTGATCTTTTCAAAACTTTGGTCCTCGTAAATGTATGTAGTGCCACTGATCATGGTAAGAAACTTTCCTCTGGAGTAACTTTATGACACACCTTGTCAAACTTTGTGTTATTTTAGCAAGATTTAACTAATAAAATTAAGCTTTCCAAATCTTATTAAGGATGGAAGGAGTACTCAAAAGCAAACCTGTTACTTAATATTTTCATTGGCATGCCTTCAGTGTTTGTACACTCCTTTTTAATTTATGGGTACCTTTTCATGCTGTAATTTGCCCTCAACCCCAAGCCACATATGAGCATTGCATAATGCAAATTAATTGTGTGTTGGTATTTTTCTTAAAATAAAAAATCCAGTCCAAACACTATTGATCATGCATTGCACTAAATAATTAGTGAGTGGTTTGTACTTCATCAGAAATTATTATAATGAATGCTTTGAGTTATGGTTATTTACCTGTATAATTTTGGCCTCGGTTCAAGGTTACAAATTCTATTCTTCAACTTAAGACCTTGTCTATTTACAGAAATTTGAACCATAGCAAATGAGATTTTCTTAAATGTGCCTTCTTTATGACATCTTACTATCTTTTGAGTGGCCTGTGTTTTTCTTTAAGGCTTCAGCAGTCATCTGGAAAAGATTTAACTTGAGCAAGACAAATTATTCTGTTTAATTTTCCATTAGCATTTTTCCTTGCACAAGTCAATGTCACCTGCAAAGAGAATGTTTGCTGAGGTATGACACCCTGCTGATTAGCAAGTTTTACTCCCCTCAAACACTGACCACTACCTTCCCGTTATGTTAAAGGTGTATTCATGCTCTGGAGGCAATCGGGGTCAATCCAGTATGGCTGACACATTATATGTTTTTCTTGTAGCATGTCACATGTAGCCCACTGTACGGACTGTGACAAACTGCTGCTGTATGACCTGGTAGTCTTGGGTCAGAGTGAGAGAAATTGGTGTTGTACAAAGATGTATGTTAATACATATATTATTTATATAGGCATTAGTGAATGCTATTGTTGTCTCAGCACAAATCAAGGTCCAGGCCATGGCCTTGGGGCTTTCAGGGGCTCACTTTATCATGTGTTGTGATTTTTTTCTTCTTTTCTTCTTCTTCTACTTATGAATAATTAAAAACTTAAATTACTTGCCATGTTCAAAATTCATATGCTGGGGAAAATAGCTACATGAAAATTAATTTTCTGTTCTGTGAGACTGACGGGAAATCAATTAATCTTGATGTATTATTTTATGCAGAACAGGGTGCAGGAACCAGCAGAGAGAATGGCTACAGCTGTTCTTGTTGGTCGGGCCATATATTATTGTTGGCGGGTTTGACAGCTTCTGAAGGAAATGGCTGAAGGGTATCAGGCAGGTGAATCAACTGTAAAAATTTATTGGAGGATACAAACTGTTTCCAGGGGACTGATATAAAACTCACACTTGAGAACTGAAGTATTGAATGTTTTTGTGACTGAAGCAGCTTGTTGTCAATATTTATAGCTTTTTTCTTTGTTACATGTCCTATTTGTTTGATTAACTAGTCAGATGTTAGTGTCTGTTTGTAATTTATTTGTTGTGCCTTCTGTAGCATTTTTGATACATAAAGATTTACTGCTAGGTAAATAAAGCAGCTCGTGCAATGCAATATGCTAAATAAAATGACAGAGCTGTTTACAGCATGTTACAAGTTTTATAACTCGCTAGGTAGATCAGTAACTTTTGTTTACCAGTGTCGCTGTTAAGCTGAAACATGTTGCAGTATATTAAGTCCTGTGGGGTAAACAGGTCTTCTTTTAAATAACTGGAGATTATAATAAATATGCACCTTAATGGTAAATCATTTGAGTCTATAAAGCCTCCATGTAAATCTGTACATAATGCAAACATTTCCAAAATAAAATGAAATACCTTCATCCTCTTTAAAATGAGCTTTGTACTCACCTTCTTTTCCAATGTATCTACACCAGGGCTCTTTAAATACTGAGAGACATTAAAGTAACCACTGACAAACTGTGTTAAGTGTTGATTCCAATCTGGATGTCCAGATCTGAGGTCCTAGAACAAAGCTGAGTCTCAAACCAACCTGTATGTTGTAATTCTCAACTGTTGGATAAAGAGGCTGAGTCTCCCTGGCATTGCTTGGTGGGTTGGAGCAGCCTTCTCTAAATTCTCTTCCAAGTGCAGCAGGTCAAAGCTATCACTTGATCAGAGAGTGTAGCTGCACCATTGGAAAGTCTACAGAGTGGGATCTCTGTACAACTTGTAGGTGTGGGAGAGAGATTAATTCCCACCTATCCCTATCAAAACTTCCTCTCTGGTGCTCTGAAACAGGAGTGTGTAGTGACATACTGTTAAAACGGCACTTAGTGGAATATGTACACTTATAATACAGTGGAAACTAAGGATTTCTGCTGGAGAAAGGAATTTTGCTGATACCTGTAAAAACATCATAAAGAGCATGACTGACATGGGTTATTTCCTTTATTTCCTTCTGAAACAGAGAGACTACAGCAAGATATGCGGAGCTGAAGTGAGAAAGGAAAAAAGATTTGGATTTTTTTAGGGTTAATTAATAATTATTAATAAATTAATTTCATAATGGATTATGGGGATAATGTGTGCGATGCTGAGATTATTAGTAGTGTCTTCTTTCATCTGTTCTCTTTTCAAATTACTGGGTTTTTTGATCTTCAAAATAGATTCTTCGTCTTTTAATCACCATCTCCTATGTTAATTCTATTATTCAAAGATCCTTTATTTCCTTTTTCACCCTGAGTGATGCCCATTTTAAGAATTTGTTTTGCACACTTATGGCTTAGATAGTTGTACACCCTACAGTACTGAACCTGCATTAAAATGTCAGGCCTAGAATTACTGCATCCTGGGGTTCCATGGGGTTCTGGCCCATAGGTTTCAAAGTGTCCAACCCCGTAGTGGATCTCCTTGTTTTAGAAGCCTCTGGCAAATTTAAAGCCTTGCTGGATTCTATGGGTATGAAGGTGGTAGAAAAAATTCAAAAATCTAAATAGAGTTCATTTCTTTAGATTTATCAGCACTAAGATATATCCAGGGCATTAGGAAATTTTGCAAATAAATTATAAATATGGTCTGAAAATTTTAAATGAAGTAGGAAAACAAAGTAAAAGGAAATAAGAGCTGAGAGATTCTGACCCTGTTCTGAAATTATGCTGAACTCGTAAGACCTAATTAGAAATATTATTTCCCTATGTTAATGGGTGAATTAAACAAGATCCAAATATTGGGGGAAGGAAAGAAACTTTCAAAAGTTTTTAAATATTTTAAAGATTAGTATTATATGAGTTTTAACAGTTTAACTAAGGTGAACTTTACATGTCCTTCCTGAATTAAAAAGCTATAAAGAAAACTGAAGTTTAAAGTAATTGTTAATGAAAGCTGGCCAGCATGACCTCCTGAAAATATGAGCATTTGTTGGTCCAACTTTCACAGATGTTAAACATTTGGTGATGTTACTTGGGGCTGCTTGAACCACATTAAAGTCCAGCCACTAGAGTGTTGAAACAGTTGGGCGCTATAATAAAATATACATAAAAAGAAATTGTGAGACATTAGGTGTTGTTTGGTGATGACATTTAGGAAATTACGCTTTTTCCATACATCGTATTCACATCTACATTGGTTGTTTAGGTATTTAAAGTAAAAACAGTATATATATTGTTTGTAATTGCTGCTACAGTTCTGGCAGGTGCACATAATCTAACAATATGTCAAATATGACAAATTATTGTTGAGTTACAATATAGCCTTAATAAGAGCACATCTGTTCCCACTATACAGTATAGTGGATGCCTGATTTAAAGAGTTTACTTACTGATATTGTATTGTTGTTTAAATATTTAACAGGATCTTAGACACGAATCGTAAAAAATACACAGTAGTGTATAAAAATGAAGAATCTTACTTGCAGTAATGTTTTTGCTGCTGTTAAATCTATTAATTCCATCAGGAAAGGTTCATTCATTCCTTAAATTGTCATCTGCGCATGCACATATCATGTGTGTTCATGCAGAGTAAGAGTTAGGAATAAAACTCAACTTATGACAGAAAGACTGACACACTCAGTGTAAAACATGGCACTGTTAAACAATGTATAGCAGTGCTTGGACTGAACAGTGGAAATTACTGTGCTGTTTCAACCTTAAGACAAATATAAAGTGGAGCATACACTTTTGTTGGAAATGGTTAGAAGCACAGAAGCGTTGGTTCTGGAGCTGCTGATTAGGATCCCAAGAACAATTTAATTTTATTCTTGTATTTCACTTTTTTTTTTTTTTTCCCTCTCTCAGTATTTACCTGTTGGCCTGGAAAGCAGGGAATTGTTTGATGCTATTAGTTAAACCACAATGATTGATAATTGCTTCATCTAGTTTTGTTATAGTTTTATCTGTCTTTTCTGGACATAACCATACTGCACAGTGTTGTGATGAAAGTAAATGGATTTGACTGGTATCTGTCTTTTACCACTTCTGTTATAACTGTTCCAAAGGAGTAAAATTTTCCCTAATCCTAAACCTAATTTGATATTAGCTTATTACTTCAGTTATATAACTACTATGGAGTAGTGAACCAATTTAAGCCGCAGCTGTCAAGGTGGAATATCCTGTGTAAACACAAGTACCTTGGGGAAGTTCTCATTCTGTCTTTTGCAGACGTAGTAGGTTTCTATTTAGGAAGAAAAGGGCTGGTTTGTCCACTTACTCTTGTCCAGCTTTGCAGCATCCCTTTATCAAGGATGTAAGGGCATACATCCCTCTACATATACATTTATTGATTTGTTGTTCATGAATTTGTTGAATTCTAGTTTGTATTTGCTGGTACCATCTACATTCTGGAGCAGAAAGCCCCAGAAATTCACTAGTCAATTTTCAAAGAGTACTTAATTAATTTTCAATTGATCTCTTAGCAGTTTCACTGAGTATCCCAAAGTTCTAGTACTGTGGGATGTGCTGAATAACAGTTCTGCCTTCAGCTTATTTGGGCAACCTGAAAATGTAGTGGCTGATACACGCATAGCACTGACAAATTTACATTCCTCTCCTCTGTGTTTTCTCCCTTACACACTTGCTCTGGTGCACTGCTTCCCATTTTACTTATAAACTCCAGCTATATAGAAATAATACTGCTCTTAAAGACGTTCATCTTTAGAAGGTGCTAAAAATACACATGGGAGAGAACAGTCAGAAATGAAATGCAACCCATGCTAAGGAACCTGGAAACCCCATTGATAAATTGCAGTTGTTTTAAAATGCGAGACTGAGCTTATCTAAGCATATAGACTGTAAAGAATAATCGTGTTTCTTCAGCTGCTTCTAAATGTGTTAGCTTTTTTTTTTAAACTTTATTTTTTCTGGAAGTTTTAGATGAGGCAAAGTAGTGCTCTGTGTTAGAGCTGTGAACCTTGTCCTGCCTATTCCTTGCCTGGCTTGTTCCATTGTGTGGGATAGACTTGCCCTAAATTTTGCTTGTAAGGAAACTTGCAGACATGCCTCGCAGTTGTGAGGGAAAAACATCTTCACTGTGTGGTTGCTCCTTTTCAGCCTTGGAGATCAAGTCAGATCTAATGCACGTGACAAACAAGGTTTGTGTTCTCAGCTCAAGCTTGCTGCACTAATTTCATAGAAGCGCAGAATATGCTGAGTTGGAAGGGACGCATCAGGGTCATCAAATCCAACTCCTGACCATGCACGGGACACCCCAACAATCACACCATGGGCCTGAAAGTGTTGAACATAGTTGTCTAACATAAGTATGTGTTCATGCCAGGAGATGGAATTTAGATTCATAAGGAAATAGTTTCTTTTGTGCTTCAGCACAAGCAAAAAATGGTTGGTTTATATTTTTTCTATGAACTTTCTAATTTATTCTTTTTCTTAATTTAAGGTAAAAAATACTTTTGATTGTTTTTAGTGAGTAGTTAAATTATGTTGACAGGAAAATCATTTGGGACATTAGTAGCTGCCAAAATCAACTGTTTTTTTAGTTATGTAATTGTCAAATGTTGAAGGGTCTAAATGACAGATAAGATATACTTCCAATAATTATTTTAAGTAATTTAGAAATCACTAAGGAAAAGATGGTTTTGCTTGCTAGTGCTGCTGATTTAAAACTTTTGTAATTTCTTAAGAAATAGTAGTATTTTAAAAATTCACTTATGAAATGTGTTTCTTAATTACTTGAAGAATATTATCACTTTTTTTCATGATGCTCTTAAGATTTTCATTGAACATAAAACACTGCTTGCTTCTCTTGAGCACAGTAACTCATAAATATATGCCTTTCATGCTTTATTATGCAATTTAGTTTTTCATATTTTTCATTTATTAGCAATAAAATTACTTCAGAAAAAATACTTAAGAGGCTGAAATCACTATTAAGATGAAAATTTTAGGTAATTAAAGTTAATTTTCTGGTTTTTTTAAGATGGACATAATTATGACATTACTTGTCTCAATTTTGAATACCTGAAGGAAGTTCCTCTGTTTTCCCCAAAGCTTTACAACCTTCAGAATTTCTTGAAAAGATGTAGTTGCTGTTTGGTAACTTTTTTTTGAAATCACCTTGGAAGAAGTTTCCATATGAGATATCAACTAATACATTCTGTAACTGTTCGGTAGAATTTTTCGTCAGGTAATGTACCCATTTGCCTATTCTTTCAGCATTAATAATTTTTAAGTTTTAATATATAAATTTAGAACAATGCTTCAGTGGTTTAATGAAATATCTGCTTTGTATGTTATTCTATGCTTTTATCAGATATACATACTTCACTCTTCTAAACTTCTTTTAAGCTTTCTTTGTGACCAGGAGGCAGTCTGACCTTTCTAATTCTGAAAATCAAAGTATTTTAATATTCCTAAACATACAAGCATCAATTTTATCAGGAAAATCATATTAAATTTACTGATAACCTTGTATGGAAAACAGAAAAATAAGTAGGAATAGGCCTGAACACATGTCAAATAAAATTAGGCAAAAATAAATTATAGTTGATTTGTGGTGATTATTTTTCTTACTTTAACTGCAAGATAATATAAACAGCTAAATATTCTCCTATTAGTGATTTAAGACTTGAAACAACATTTTTTGTAACTACGTTGAGGTTTGTAATACTTAACTTTTCAAGAAAAAACTGTCTAATCTCAGTGTTTATTCTTGCTAAATACATAATTTAAAAAATATTCTATATCCTACTAGATCTGAGGAGTTATTGGACGTGATAATCATATCTAAGGAGTTATTGGACACGATAATCATTTCTATCTAGGATAGCAGTTTATTTTACAAAAGTCAAGAAACATGGAACACAAGTAAGGCCTTAACTCCCTTAATTATAGTAAATTGAAGATTTTTTATTTGTCAGGTCTGAGTGAGAGTAATATCCTAAAATATTAGTAAAAAAATCCTGTGTTGTTTAAGACATTGCAAGTGTAGTTTTAATAGCATTGCCTAGACGTATGGTGTGTGTTTGACAGTTTATTTTTATAAGGATTGTCCTAGTAGTGATAAAACCTGTGTGTTATTGACATGGAAAAATGATACAGTAAAGCATTTTAATGGTCTCCTCATTCCTGATTCTGTGACACCTCACTGCATCATCTGCATGAAGATTGAAGTACTTGAGAGAACAGCAGACATGGCTAATAGATACAGGAAACCTGTATTTGGGTGCCTTATTTTTGGGAGATGAGACTTTTCTTTAGGTTACAGTAACCAAAGATGATGCTGTGTTGGAACATTATTACATTTGTTTGAAAGGCAACATAATTATAATACCCCGAGGTATCAATCCAAAGCTTTAAACAAGTTCCTATGATTTCATGCTTTAAAAAGAACCTATTTTCTATTTTTCCTGTAAAAGTTGGGTACGAGGAGAAGTTCTTGATATTTGTTTCATTTCCAAATATGTAATGGAAGTTGTATTTCAACAGATAGTAAGCCTAAGTGCTTTTTCATCTAAAACATTGAATGTGTTCACTTTCAGACTAACTGCATAGAAGAGCTATTTTATATTTTTATGGGCTTTGTTGGTTTTGCTTGTCACAGTTACTGGTATTAGTTCACTAGTAAATAATGACTTCTCTTTATTAAGAGAGACAGATGACTTATTACATGTCATGAACAATCCATGATCTTCTTAAAGTCATATTTTTAATGCAAGCATTCCCTCTGATAGTTTTTCTTTTCTTTTTGCTTTGTGTGTCCAATGAGATAGACTTCTCATAGAGCAAAGTCTTGTAGACTAGCTCATTTGTCAGCTGTGATTTGACACTGACAACTCAGTTCCTTTTTTTTTGTTTTTCTCTCTGTAACTGTTTTGACCAACTTGAGTGCAAGCCCACCTACACCTGTGGTGACTATTAGTTGCATGCAAAGATGTGGTATTGAAGTCATTGCTCCTTGTGTTGCAAGTGGTGCTGCAAGTGTGGAGCTGGCTGTTTCTGAATGGTTCTCAGTAAGGAAAAGGTTGAACAACATAGTCCTTGGTGATAGTACTCTCATTAGCCTCCTTCTATTTCAAAACATGCAAACCAGCGCTGTCCATACTGGGTTTGCATCCAGGTGGTGTTTCAGGTCCTTAGCTCTGAGCTGTGTCACAACAAAATATTGTTCCTGGAGATGCAATTGGAAAGAAATCCCTTCAAAATCCCCATGTACAGAACGTGTACATCAATAAGAGAAACACTGGCATTTCCTGAAGACTTTGTTGCAGCTTTTCAGCTCTTTTATGTCAGTATTGAAAACAAAGGAAAAATGTTTCCATTCACATTATGGTACATCCATAGTTCATAGCATTAGTAATTGAATTTATAACAATCCATTATACCAACTGGCTATGGAGTCCAGTATATTACATGATCAATAATGCACGTACTGCTTATCTATAATACCTTTTACCAGCTTCTAATAATTTATTAATGCTTTATCTAATATATCCAATAATATTTTATCTTCTTACACTAATAAAACGAGTGATGTTGATGATTTTGCATCTTGGTCTATAGTCCTGGGTTTAGGAGTTCCCATAACTGAGAGTGTTGCTTTACACTAACCAAAACATGACTCTTAAAGCTTTCAGGGGATTTTTTCTTTTTTTTTATGTCTCTTTGTAAAATGGACATTCTCGAAATACGTCTCTACCTGATCATCTAAACCATTGCAGATATTTAAACCGTGTTTGCATATTTCTAATCTCTACTCTAGCATTTGTGTTTTCCCTAGATAAAAGAATGCAAACCCTTACCATGTATATTGGTTTTGAATGCAAGTAGATCTTGATACACCTTACAAGGCTGCTCAGACAAGACTGATGGCAGTACAGAAAACACTGTGATCAAGGAATTCTGTAAAGGGACTCTCATTTTGTATGTTATGGCCTACTATGGCAACCTGCTGCTCTGCATTAAGAGTTTTATAATTGTAATCAATTGCAACTAGACTTGAGGTTAAATATTAGCATGAAAATTATTAAAAGTTATGGTATATTGTTTATCTAGTTCATCAAGTTGAAAAACAACAAGTTAGGAGAGCCTGCAAAGCTTGCTTTTTTATTTTCTGCGGTATTATCATCTGGCTTGATAAAAGGTCCTGTCATACTTTGCATTTATTTGTATATAATTTTCTTTGATAAATCACTGGTTTCTGATGGCTAATTTGCCTATTCGAAGTGTGGGGGAAAGCTATCTGAATTAATATACAGGCCTAAAAGGCATGTGTGTTGTACTATATTATCCCCTACCCTCTCTTCAAAGTTCTGGGAAAGAAGTGAGCAATGCAAGTTAAGCACTTACTGGATTAATGACACTTTTTTGCTTTTCCTCATAGATAGTTGTGCTCTGAGTACCAATACTGTGTTCCTATGTAATATGTGAAACTGTACCCCTTTGCAGTTAGTTGTAATTGCATCAGGAGGGCTTTCAATGCTTCTCTCCGAGTAAAAAACAAAATTATTTTTGTAAGAAGTCCATTTAAAGCAATACCCTGTTTAGGTGTATATTTTCCTTCTTGTGTAGCTGTTTAGTCTAACAATACATTTTTCTAGCTTTCTCTAAGTTCTCCTCATAGAGTGTGATCCTCTTTTCTTGCATTTTACTGCCTTAGGCAGTGCCCCCTGAATCAGTGGAGTTACACATTTTGCATCTTTTTAAAGCCTTGGGATTCTCTCATTCTATGAAATGACGCTTTCCCCTGAGGATTAACTTTTAAAAGACTGCTGCCTCATATGTGAAGGGAACATATGTGGCAATACAAAGCCTTTAGTCCTACTGTGCATCCATGTCCATTTCAGTCCCCTCCTGACCATGGAGCTGCAGCATCTGGAGATCTCCCAGTGCTATAGTTCATTGCTCTGGTGTTGCATCTTTTCCAAAGATCTGTTTTTGCAACACCAGTGTTATGGTGGAGAACTTAACCAGATCATGTCTTATATACTATATGTAAAATGAGAAGAAATGGATTAAAAAAATAGGTTAATGGGTATAAAGATGGTCTGTTGCTGTGAGGACTGAAAAGCAGATTCTGTATTGGGTTCAAGAGTAGTGTGTTAAGTTGACTACTATAGTTACATACATGATTGCAGATAGTGATTTCTGCAGCTAATGAAGTTTAATTTTAAGTGTCTATATTACTGCCTAACTAACAACTACTGGCTTTTTGATCCATGTTGGTTTGAAGAAACATTTGAGATAAAATCGGTGTGCCATCATATATTGTTATCTTTAGCTGGTGTTGAGGTTGAAACATTAGCATGATTTTTTTGAGGTATGACTTCTTTTAATTTCTGATATATTTATATTTTATTTTTAAATGAACTTCAGTTTCTTAGATTAATTCCAAAGCCAAATGCCATCAAGTTTCATCACCAGTCACTTATATTCCTAATTAACTTATACTCCACAGACCCATTTCTTTGCTTATATTTCTTTCAAGTTTCTGTAATGTGCTGTGAGTTACACTGGAAGGAACAATAAGATTTAAAGGAAGAATTAATTTAGAAAGTTGGGAATAGAACAGATAAGGGAAAATGAGAAAAAGCAGCTTAGTATTTTGTCTTGTAAATGGCCTTGCTCTGGTAGACCAAAGAACCCATTTATTCAAAGAAAGGAGGAGCGTTAATGAAATAGATCATGAGCATAGCTATTACGGTAATGAATTTTAACACTCACTTTGTTATATGATATTTTATTTATGAGCTTCCTGATTATTCAGATAAAGACAAGAAGTTTATAGCACTAGATTATGTCTTGTTTTCATAAACATATTCAGTAGTTTAATAAACATAATTTATTTTTTCTCCTTAAAAATCAGCAAAATTTATGAGAGATTATCTTAGGGTTAATGAAGTCTAACATTAAGGAAATATTACCCTATAATATTGGAGCCTTCAATGCTAGAGTTGTAATTGCTTAATGCTTTTTTCTACAGGCTATTTTTATATAGTACATGCTTTGTGCCATTAATCCTATTTTAACACGTTACTCTTAAGCCAATTCATTGGAAAATATATTACAATGTTTATATTTTTCAGTCACTGCCTTCATTAGAAGATATAATACACTTTTGAAAAAAGAATTTTATAAGAAGTGCAGCATGTGTATTTTAAAGGATGCTGTTATATTGGGATGTACTGGGAGGTTACCATCCTGTCTTGAAAAATACTGCAATATCTAGGAACCCCTCTACTTAAATTTCTTTGAGATCCTGTCAGTAATCATTTACAAATGTAATCTACAGGGAAAAAAATTCCCAAGCATAAATAAAGTCTCAGAGATGCTAGTGTGTGAATCCTGTTAATTAGCTGCATAGGATTTATCCAATTGGCATCTTTAAAATGTAAGATTAAAAGCATATGCAGGAAAGAGCACCCCACAGACACATTTCTTAAAACAACCCAACTAAGGAAAAAGTGCAATGTATTTTTAATTTCATATATTAAAAATAGTTCTTGTGAACAGTTGAACTATTGTGAAGAGAGCTAATATTTTAAGATATTAGTGCTTTTTCTATGTAAAAATATTTTTTAAAATTGTATGAAAAAACCAGAATATACAGTGTACTGACTAATCTTACTGTATTGGTTAGCATGGCAGAATTGTTTGTAGAGCTGTATCAGTAATGCATTACATGAATTGCAGTTATTATATATGACTCAGAGCAAAAATTTGGGGTGATCTGAGCAGATAGTTCATCCTCTGGTTTTTAAAGAGAGACATTTTTCAGCCTATGAATATGACGAACCGGGTATTTTAAAATTTGAATTAGTTATGAAGGCAAATATTAAGTTAATGTATTTTAATAAATTACATCAGTGTCCACTGAATAGCAGTTTAATTTGCTCTGTGTGGTAACCTTGCTCTTTCATGCCTTGTGTGGCATGTTAGAGAGAAGGTACACAAAGGAATAGTGGAAAGTTGGGAAGCAACTGGCAGGTAGGTTTGCATTTTTTCAGGTTAATTCACTTGATGAAAAGCTGCTGTATGTGATGTGTCATATATCAAAGGCAGGGCATCAGTAATCTTTGCTCAAGGGCACGGGTAACAGACAGAAAGACATGTGAATGAGATGGAAAAAAGCAACTCATCCTTTTCTGCTAACACCACGAAGGAGATAAAGGAAGATTTATGAGTCATCTTGGACCACATACCAGCAAGAAGCATACAGTATTTTTCACATGTTCTAAAAATTGGTGGGAGAAGGTAATCAGACTGTCGCTATGTCCATCAGGTACTTTATGAAGAAATTGGGTCCTTTGGGCTTTTGATTGCATAGTCAGCTTTTTCTTTATGCTGCAGTAGTTGCATTTTTTTCTTTTCTGAAGCAAGTAATTTGTAAGTGAAAGAATGCAACCTGTATGTTTAAATGCTTTTAGTTGTTAGCATTACTAATGTCAACCAAAGTAATAACAAGCCAATCATCTACCATAGGCTGATGCTTTGCTTTAGCTTCAGATGTATTTCACAGAATCATACAACCTAAGACTTTGCATATGCAGATTTTAAAATGCAGAATTTGCACTCAGCTTTCTATTAAGTAGTATTTTTTGAATATTTCACTTTTGCCTAATGACTTTTCTATATTCCTGTGTTGCTTTTTCCCCATTTCTGTTTGATGAATTTATCATTTCTGCGTAACTATTAGCATTCTTTTCATTATTCACGTAACTCACATTTCATTTTGAAGTAACTCATATCGTTTCAGCTATTTATCTACTTAGGATGGTTTGGGTAGGTGCTGTGGACCCCCATAGAAGTTGTTCCCTCTGTTAGATCTCACCCCTTGCCCTCCCCACCCTGCACTGTTTGCTCCTTGGGGTGCCCACAGGCTTTGCGGTCTCCCTGCCCTGTTCCTTGTTGGTGGGAGCTGAGCTGAGTTTGGAGCCTTACAATGGACAGCCTTTTGCAGCACTTTCTGTGGTCTAGCAACTGACCTCTGGGACCGATGCCAACCCTTTCTGCTCTCCTGCAGTTTGAACACAGCCTTCCCAGAACTGCAGCTGTTCTTGATGCTCTGGGTCAATAGTTTAGATCCTCAGAGGTAGATGTTAATAGAAACAAGAAGACAAACTTTGCACATTACTGTAAAACATGATTGTTCCCTAATTAGTGATGTTGGAGATATGTTTTCTAGACAAAATTATATAGTCAACACAGACTTATGTGCTTCAGTCTATTAAATGCTTATTTGGGCTCAGAAAAGTGGCTTCTGACAAACTGGAATTCTGATAATGGTTTTCCTTCAGCTTCTTGAGTCCACTTTTTGTTCTGGTCTGGTCCCACAGACATGATGGTCAGTTCTGACAAAAAGCTCTTCTATGTTTTGGGGTTGTTTTCTCTTTTTCAAAATGAACAAAAACCCTTTAATTTTGTCTTTTTCAAATCGTGTCGCTTTGTTTGGCTGATGAGGTGAAGGGAGTATTTCCACTGTGCTTTTTCACAGCACTGTGGGAAAGGAGGTGGGTCTAGACTTTATCCAGCTCCACCAATCTTTCTTGTCATCCCTTGTCTATCACAACTTCTTGGTCTGTTAGAGAGTCTGTATCAGATATATATAACTGTTCCTGAACAGTTCAGAGGAAGGGTTTAATGGGAACAAACTTGCAGTACAGAAGTATAACAAACAACAGCCAACACACTTTCATAGTTGTCCCAGGTTGGACTTGGCTCCCAGCCAAGTGCCTGGACCTCAGGGACAAAGCCTTCCCCCTCCCTCTCGCTCTCGCGCAATTGATCGAAAAAAATCACGAAAAAGAAAATCAAAAGAACCCAAACCGAACTGAATTTTAAGTGGAAGATTTATATATATATATATATATACAAAGAAAATTATATACAGGGAACCCCCCAAAGGGGAAAAGGGAAGGGAAAGGGAAAAGGGAAAAGGAATTAAAAGGGATATAATGCAAATACTTCCCTCCAGAGATAGCGAACCACACCACACAACCGCCGGCACTCTCTGCCTCTCAAGGCCAACCAGATGCGCTAGGCCTCACTCCCTCGCCCGGGCAGAGCGACAGCAAAGCTACCTTCGCCTTCGGTCCGCCGGAAGAAAGAGAGCGAGAGTTTCCTCTCTCTTCTTAATTATACTTTTGCTTACGTAAAAATCGTATGGAATACTGGGAACATGGCCTTGGTTCCTTGGTTACAACCTGGTCACCAAGGAAGGCCTAGTCTTAAAACTACTACAATAGTTAAAGGTATTTGACTGGTAATCATGTATTTGAGATTCTCCTTGTTACTCTCTAATTGACTAATATTTCTGTGACTCTTCTGCAAAGCACTTCAGTTCTATGTGCCCTGATATCTGTGGAATGGGGAGCTCTGATTCTTTATAGTCAATAATATCTCTGGAGACTTGAGTATAAGCAATTCTTCAACTTCAGATTCCAAATTTGTGAGTGATATTTACTAATAGTAAAGACACTGAGATATCTTCCTTTTGGTCTTTAAAAGATGCTTCATCAAAGTACTTTTAAAAACTCTATCGAGTTATTTAGCGTTTGCTTTTTTCTGGAGACTCCGAGTTGTCTATCACTATCAATTACAACTTTTTTTTATTCTTTAGTAATATTAAATCTTTTCAGAATCCAAAGCTTTAAGAAGTTACTGACTCTTAGTGATGTAACTATTATTTTAGCTCACTGTTTTGAGTTACTGACAGTCTAGTGTATCAAAATGGCAAAACAGATGTTTTAAAGACCATCTCATGCTGGATTTTCTGAGGGCTTCTTGCTGGTGAGAAACCAAGTGCCAGGAAGAGCTCTGCTCAGTTTGTGGAATTATTCTCTGGCTAGTTTTCTCATCTTTTTCTCTTTTCTATGGTCATTTGAGAGTATGGATGTATTTGAAATATTATCTGCTTTAATTCCTTACCTGTGGATCAATCAAAGTTCAATAATACCTCAAATTTAGATTTTTGTTTTTAAAACTGAGGCCTCTGAGCAGAGCACGTGGATCTCAGCATAGCTTTTATATGTGGAATAACTTATTTACTGGAAACCCAGACAGGTCTATGTTTTCTTCTTAAATGTTCAGTGAAAAAGATGAGAAAATAATTATTTAATCAATGTAAGCTAAGTTTTGTTTAGTGACTAAAGACTGATAAAGGAACATGTTTTAGGATAATTTTTGATTACTCATCATAACTCATGATGAAACAAATCAAGAGTCCTTTTTAGCTTGATAAACTGAAGGAGGGAGATTGTTCTCTGTCTGGGATCTCCTTATATGTGAGTTTATATATGTGCAGTGTAGCATAGCAGTGGTTTTCTGCATACTGTAGAGGCTAGTTAGTGGTCAGATGATCCCCTTGTGATATTGAAGAGGTGCAGAAGAGCTGTGTTGTAAATGCCATTTTTGTGTCGGGGAGTTAGGAGATGGGAGAATGTGATGGCGTGAATGTGGAGGAAGAAGCTAGTTCTGGCTTTGAACTGATTCAGTAGCTAAATATACTTGTGGCTAAATATGCAAGGTATTTTCCAAATTCTGTGATTACTTACAAAAAATCTGAATGTCCAGAGCTGTAAAATGGTGAGAAATATGCCTTTTTTATGTAAGTCAGTAGGAGAGGTCTATGAAATGATACTTGTGTCTGCATGCCAAGTCACTTCTTGTTTGAGGAATATTTCCTGATTTTCTACCAGGAATGTAGCTCAGAACTGCTGTAGACTGGGCTCTAAATTTGTCTGCTAGACCCCCTTGTGTGGTAGAGCAGTAGCTTGTCAGATAGTACAAGCTAAGCAAGATTGGGCTTGATGAGCCCTGTGAAGGGAAACCCTGAGGGAAAGCCAGTGTTTCTGAAGCAAGTTGCCCCAGTGATTTGGTAGGTGAACTCTTCTCTTAGAAGTCTGTTTTGGTGGTCACTGGAGGACTTTAGTCTTTCATATGCTGTCTTTTAATTCATATGCTGAGTAATCATTTTTATAATGTCACTCTTCAAAAACACTATCAAAAAGCCCATACATGTTTTGATTAAACACCCTGAGCAAATACATAAATCATACCTACTTAAGCAGTTTCCGTACAGTCAGTTTTAATTTCCTTAGTCTCCCATTTCATTTCCCATTGGGCTACTATACTATTACATACATTCTACCAGCTTTAGTGTTGTTGCACCTTTTAGTAGTAGAGCAAATTTTTCCACTCGTTTTGAAATAAGTAATGTATTTTGAGATGCTATAGAGTGGAAGAAATTAGGTAAATGTAACAAAGATGGAGTTTTGCAATTGAGTAGGTTTATCTTACTGATGAGAAGTTTCAGAATACTGGCAGATTAGTGCTCCTCCACTAGTACAGATTTTTTCTGGCCTTAATGTTTTTTTTATAAATTGAACAGTTTTGAGGAAAAGAACTATAACATATTATTTTTGGTAGAATAACCTGCAATTTTAAATATGTTTCTGAAGGTAGTAAGGGATTACTACAGCATAAAGCATCTCATTAAAAAGATTTTCCACAAATATGCTGTAAGGTTTACAACTATTTGCTGTCAGGTGTACCAGCAGCAATATGCTAATGCAGCAAGCACAACCAGAAAGATATTAACCTGGGTTTCTCACTGGAAATGGATATAGTAGTTTCATTTGGATTTGTAGGCAGCAAATTTTGAAAAAAAGAACTGAATATGTCTGATACAATTAAATTTTTAGGACACCTTTATAAGTTACAGATTTGTAAAGTCAGAAAATCCCTTAATTGCAACAAGTTTCCCAATGCATAAAAGGACTATCTGACAGAGAAAATTGGCAACGTGTTGGTGATCAGATGTAACAACTGGAACACTTCTATTCAAAGTACTTTAGGAGTAATAAACCTAATAATTTATCCACAAACTGATGTGATAGCTATAATTCTGCTTTGTTAATAAATCTCTCCTTACTTATATGTGCTTATATATGTTCCTGTTTTGGCTTAGCATTTTTACAAATAGGCCAGAGGTCATACTCTCTTTCGTACACATTACAAGATTTCTGTGTCAAAATATTTTCTCCAAGGTTTAGGATAATTAGTGTTTATTATGATACTGAGAATTGCTTTATGAATTGCTGTTCGTTACTAGTTCATTTTGTTGTTAATTTTCTGTCTTTCAATCCATAACACTTACTATGTTACTTGGTATGGTGCACCTTGGAAAAGGCTAAGAATCCTTGTGAAGCTGGGAAGTTCCTCTACTTTCAATACCAGTATTTTCCTTGTTCAGATAGGTGTGAATTTTTAACCAGAAACATCTTGTATAATGATGCATACAAATAAATACTTTTATTTATTCATAAATCATAACCATAGTAAATGTTAAAATTTACTTGACTTGGTGTAAATGGGATAAGCAAAATGCAGTGGGGGAAAAACCAGTATGTAACCAAGAGTACATTGCTGTGATATTTATAAGACTGGGGGTTAATCTTCGAAAGAGAATGGAAACAGTATCATAATTATATTGGACTGTTCCTTACAGACACCATTGGTTTCAGGGCAAACACAGCAGAAGATGACTAAGATAGGTTGAGATTTTCTTGTGGTTTTGTTTGGTTTTAGTTTTTATTTTTTTTCATAACCAAAGTGAAAAGCAAGATACTTTTCCTGATAATAGAAAATTCTATGCAGCATTTGAGTGTGCCCTACTTCATCCCTGGAAGCATTCAAGGTCAGGTTGGATGGGGCTCTGAACAACCTGAGCTGGTTGAAGATGTTCCTGCTTCCTCCTGGATGACCTGGTCAGTGGAGTCTTCAATATAATTCAACATTCACCTGTCTCCCAATTCCTGACACAGAAATGGCATCTGCATTGCAGCCCTTCTGCAGTGTTATTATTACACTTCATTTACATTCAAAAGACCCCAGAATATTTACGTTTATTTGCCTTACTTTTGATTATTTACTTGTTATTTACCTTTCAAACAGCTGTCAGGTCAGGATTGACTATGAGACTATGGTATGTTTCAAATTGCAGTACACAGGACTCATTTAAAAAGATGAGAAATAGAATATGTTATAGAATGAATAATAAAGGATGATGAACAACACTGCTATACAAGTATCCACCCTTCTCTTTCAATTCTTTGTTTGAAAGCAGTAGCAAAGAAAGAAAATGGCACATGGTGTTTGAAGACATTTATGCTGGTATGTTAATTTGGCATCAGTGTTTCATTGTCTCTGACTGTTTATTCCTATCTTCTCTGTTGGATTTCTTCTGAGTTGGTTTGGTATGGCCCATGCTGTGCCTACACTGGCAACAATGCAGGAAAAGGAATGGGCTTATCAGGGATGTGTGGAGACTGCTAAGGTTGGAAGAAACCCCCCTTTTTGGCTGCCAGATGGAGTGGAGTATTCTGCATCAGTCTCTTTAGACCTGAAGAAAACTCTTATTGCAGCGTTTTCATTGTCATATGAATCATGCCTAATTTTCAGTGTCCTAAATATCTTCTGAGTCTTGATTTCCATGAAGAACTTTGGTACTTGAGTAAAATAGTCATTTCAGCATTTAATGATACAGTTGGGTTTTGAGGCACTTTAAATATTTTTCAACTGCAAAGGCTACAAAGTCCCACTTTAAGAACAAACAAATGAGTGTTCAGATGCAGTACCACCTATATTTGTCATTTAACATGATTCTGAAAGCAGGTGTGGCTTTCAGTGTCTGGGATCAAAGCAAAAATGGAGTAGATTAAAGACACAAAACAGTATCTCACATAATTAATCAACGGAAAAGAAAGGAAAAAAAATGTGATCATTGAAAATGGTCTGTATCTGCTTGCAGAATGGACATTTTGTTAGCTAGTGGTTTTTATGAGCTGGTGTAACTGTTTGTTCTGAAGAAGTTGAAGTTAACGTGTGTGTAGTCAGAAACGAATAGAACCATTGCAACCTATCTGTTAAAAAGTAGTACTTAGGACATGTTATTATTACTTCACTATAAATATTTATCTCCTGTTGTTTGTGTACAGTAATTTTGAATGACTTTGGTTTTTGACTTCCAAAGTTTACTCTGAGTCTGTGATACTCTTCAGGACAGAGAATCTCTATTTTCATCTATTTCACCTCTACATGCTGAAGAGAAACAAACTTGTTTGTTATGAGTATTAATGTTTGGATACTCTTTTCTCTGGTTTTGACCATTATATCTATATCCATGTTGGTTACTTATATCACTGCACAGAAACATGTGCTTAGCAGAATGCAGACTTAAGATTTAGTTCAGCTTTTCCCCCTCTATTTTTGGGGTTGTTTTTCTTTTGTGCTAGAGAAGAAATGATTTGTTAATATATCACTCTGTAGTGATTGCCTTTTTGGGTAAGACACTACTGTAAATTATGCAGGTTGGAAAGATTATTTAACGCTGTGAGAGTGTTGGAACAATCTTGAGTTTTCATCAGTTAAAGTTTTGATAATAGCATTGCCCAAGTAAGAGTCTTACTTGTCAGTGATAAACTAGATTGTCTGGATTAATCACATGATGTACAGTATGTAAGTACATGTCATATATATGAATTTAGTGTCAAACAATATATATGATGATACTTTACTGATTATGCAAATACAATAAATGTAGATTTTATTTTCTTCTCTTGATCTTTATTTGGAGATGACATCTACAAAGTATTGCTTACATTTTCCTGTATGTAAAACTAAATCTTCTGATAAAGGGCAGGACTCATTAAGCTTTACTTACTGAGTTATATAGAGGTTGATTTCTTTTTCTGTGGATCTCTTATGAAAAAAAAATCCAAGCTGTTCCTTTTTAGATCTCTCATGGAAATAGTTTTAAATATAAATGGTTGATCTTGGAGTGCATTATAAGTCAGTATTGTTCAACATGGCAGTTCATTGATGATAGTATTTAATTATGTCCATGCTGTCAACCTCTGCAGTCCTTATTGCTTTGTTGTAGATCAGATACAAAGTATGAAGTTTTCAAAGCTGTAGAGATGAAAGAGTAAACATATTCAAACAGTTCATTCAAATATGCTTAAGCAAAAAAAAGATACTATCCTAGAGCATGTGGAGAAACCAGTGAAAACCTGAAAGCACTTTTTTCTTTTGATTACAGTGACAGCCTTAGAGTTCAATCGCAGATTAATCTTTATTTAAAATGGAAAAATGCCAGAGAATGCATATGATCAAGTAGTTTATTAAATAATGGTAAATAAACACAGATTTACAAACTTGAACTCTATTAGATATATGAAAAAAACCCATAATTTTTTCATAAGTGATTGCACATGAAGTTTAAGAAACTACAGTACAAGGCTTAGCTGCTTCTTGTATTCATTCCAGGACATACCCCTTTGGCTACTGTTGGACAAAAGGTGCTGGGCTAGAGAGACATTTGCTATGACTCAGTAAAGCTATTTTAAGATCACACCTTCTGCCAAAACCCCACAGTTGTTAACACTAGATTTTTTTTCTTTATGGATTATTTGCTCTTAATGTTAGATTGTTCCTAATAGTTAAACCAAACTTTTTAAGAATCACAAAATAGCCAATAGTCCATCTAGAAATTAATAAGTGTGCTGATTTTGTTCTTTTCCACAATCACATAACCTTTTCCACAACCGTGAAATTTGCTGACTCAGTAAATGGCTAAAAATGAAATGTTAGATCAAATTATCATCTTGATCCTATTACAGATATACTGTAAATATATACCCACCTTCACCTTTGATAGACATCAGAAGAAGGGGGTGGCACTTCTGTCCTTGCTCCTTTTGTCTCTTTCCTTTCTGTTGTACAGAGAGTCAAATGAGAGTGTCTTCCTACCCCTGTAACGCTGTTTGCCTTCTGAATTTGCAAGACTTGCTTGTTTTCTGTCCCCGTAGGCATAGCTCCTGTTTCTGTGTGCTATGGGTTTCAGAAATGAGAAGAAAGCTGGGAAACAAATTATTTGGGCAGTAGGAAAAGCCAAGATGGCTACTTCAAACCCTTCTTTTCTTCAGCATTAGTGTTGGCTCTCTGTCCCTCTCTTGCCTTGCTGACTGAGTGGTATGTTTTTGTGAAGTTATGTGACAGAGGTAGCTGCCTCATTGGAAAACTTCAAAAGAGAATTTATTTCTGTGAACAATTTTTTTTTGGATGGCTTACTATGGCTGCCTAATACAATGACAGACAGAGGTTCTGTAATACACCAGAAGAGTAAATGGAGTTTTAGTATCAGGAGAACATTAAGATGTATTATACAACAGAATATTAATTCCCAGTGCCCCACCCAAGAAAGAAAGAAAGAAATTATGGAGGAATGCTGCACTGGCAGGGAGAATTATTCATATTACTTTACTAACTATGTTTAATTGTAACATCTCTGTATGGATTAATGCTTGTAGTAGAGAAGTTGGGAAACTCTCATCAAATAGCTTCAAAAAGAATTTTTTTAATGATACGCATCTGTGCACTGAATCTGATTGAGATCTGTGAAACGTGCAAGTAAAGATATAAAGGTTTCATGGTGTAGTAGATTTCTTTTTGAAAACAATTAGCATTGAGGGCTGTGATAATGGTCTACATATCTTGATTTCTGATTTTTATTTAGAAAAAATAAATTAATGACTCTTTTAATGATACTTGTGTTTGTAAATTCTCTCCAAAACAGGATCTGAGCATCCACTATTTATTGCCCATTATCTGGCAGTTGCTTTTGGCCAGCTTTCATCTCCTTTCCCTCTCTCCCTCCTTTTTTATTTTTCATAAAGTAATAAAGTAGAAAGTGACAGAGGGATCAGCTTAAAGTCACAAACATATTGGCTTTGATTTTGTATGTGATACTGCAAATGCAACTTCCATTTTATATTACTGTCAACAGAAATCACATTAGTACGGAAGCAGCAGCCCTTGCTTTGGGATTTCCCTGACTGGTGTTTGGGGATGTTGTGTAAGGGAGGACGCCCTTCTCAAGCAAAGGGTCACTTCGCTGCTGAGTTCTCTTTATTTTTAGTAATAACATCCAATACAATTCAAAGTGGGGTCAAGGTGAGGCTAGGACACTTTCAAGAAGAGAACTAGGGAGAAACAACAAACAGATGTTCTTTGATGATAACTGTTGAAGAGAGAGGATTTGGCTGAGAGATCTGTAGCTTTCACTTGTTGAGAGCCTTTAACTTGAGCCAGTGGTGCTGTTTTTCACCCCCCAGAGTAGTAGTGTACCTGCTGTTGCTATCAAGCCACTTGCCAACAGTGGCATCTGTTCAGTGTAGACATCAAGAATTTGAATGTCAATATCTTTTCCTTGAAATGAATGGGAAAGTATTTGTCACTCAGCAGCAATCATTCTTCAAATAAAAGGTTAGCCAGACAGAGCCCTTAATCAAAGAGTCGGTCTTTTCTGTCAGCAGTGCCTTTTAAATAGCAATGATGAAGGCTGGCTGTCAGTGAATGACTTGATGAGCTAGGTGATTGATCTGCATAAATCATTTTCTTTTAACATTGTCAGTGAAAAGTAAATTGGTGGGATTTTGGGGGGTATTAGCTATATTGACATTAATATATAATATTTTAGCTGTGTTCTTAGTCTCAGAGTTTCCATTAGAAAGTGAAAATTACATAGGATCTTAGCCTATATTATCCTAATGATGAAGTATTATTGTTATTGCAATTACCATGCAAATTAAATTCAAAAATTGAACATGTAACAGATTTTATGAGCTGCAAGAGAAATACTGTTAGTAAAGGAATTAGGAGGAAGCTGTATCATTTAGTTAAATTTGCAGAAGCTTTTGATTTGAAAGACAAAAAGTCAGGAGTGTGGTTTGGAAGTATAAGCTTGAGAACTTAATTGTGTTATCTGCTTCAAAATAACAATAGATGTAATTTCCCAAGTGTTGGAAAATCTCATATACTGAAGGTTTTATTGTCACAGTAAAGTGCATTCTCTGTCAGCTTCTCTGCCTTAATTTCGCTACTTTTGATGTAGTGATTTTTTTGGTTTCCTTTTGTTTTAAGGAGTGTCTGGGGCATATATTACTAGACTTTTGTAATGTTGCCCAGCATGTGCTGCTCCTATTGATAGCAGCAGAAGTTCAGTGCCTACCCTTACCTTTAGTTTGAATTAAAGCCATGGAATAAAGAGGGATTTTCAAGATGCAAATCACACTTAGATATTTTTTGTGCTTTAGAAATCTCTTTATAAATACCGGTTTGGGTTACTAAAAAATTGTTGGTTTTGAGGCTAGGATATATTGCCTTCTCTAGACACACTTCAGAACATCACTTAGTTGCTTTTTACCTCTGTCTTTAGATTAGTTCTTATTTTTGGAGTGCATGTTCAAAAACCTGTGAAGTAACACCCCCATGCACACCTCCCCACCTCTACCCTGTCCCCAAAGGCAGAGAATGATCAGTTGGATGACATTGCTGTGTGTGAGGACCTAATTCAGTGTATGCATAGATACTTTGCATAAGACCTGTTTCAGAGAAGTCTGCATTTATAGGGCTCAGGGATGACTTTTTGAGCTTTTTAATCTGTATTTGTAAAAAGCTTTATTTAGATTATGTGAATTGCTGCTTCCACCCTCCAACACCATTGTACAGGATCTGAGCCAGCAGGACTGAGAAATACAATAAACACAAAAGGAGCTTCTCTCCTTCCACTTTTCCCCTCCGCTCCTCATTTGAAAACCTAATTTTATTGATTAGGTATCAAAGTGTTTGAAAATGTACTTTATATGTCTTCATGCACTGCCTGTCTACCTGATATATCAAATTGTTTAAAAGGACATTGTTGACCTATTTAAATTGTAACATTTACATTTCTCAGAGGTAATTCCCAGATAGCATTCTTGGTTAACTAGGTCTGCATCTGGCTAGGTAGGAAAGGAGTTTGGATGTATACAATTGCCTCATTCCTGTCAACGTGTTCTCAAGTATCCGAATGTGCAGCAGTGACGAAGCCAAGTGTGCGTGCTTTATAAAGCACATGCACAAGCATCACTTGAAGTTGTAAATATATATTATGCATATTTTTTGAGACTAACCAAATCATTCTTGTGTACCTGAATTTTTTTCAGTTTCTGCGTTTAATTTGGAAGCTACACTTGGTAGCAGATCCAGGCTTTGATTAAGCATAAAGGCATTATTCTCATGATATTCAGACTCATGTGAACTTGGCTGGAGAGAATCCATTCTGTCTGTGATATTGCTTCATTTTTATAGTTTTGATGGTGTGTGTTTTTCTTTGTTTTTTTTTCCCAAGACTGATGTATTTAAAATACAGTTTAGAGTAATTGTCATTGAATGGTAAGGAACTGAATATGTAGTTGCAAAATGACTGTTGAAACTTTTTTTTTTCATGTTGTTGTTAATTTAATTTTATGAGGACTCTTAGCACATGTGACAAAAGCTTGATCTTGTTGATCCTACCCAAATGCATAACCTTTCTGTCCTTTTACTGTGTTTGGTGATACAAGTCAGAAGCATCCACTTTGGTTACAGATCTTGCTGTTGAATAAACTGCTGACCCAAATGAGAGCAACAATCTTGTTATTCTGTGGTTTAACTTTGTTTATATGCCCACAATGGACCAAACTTTATCTGAGATTTTTTTTTTTCATCTCCAGCAAACAATGGAATAGTTTACTGAATAGTTACTAGATTGCCAAAGTATTTAAATACCATAGCCTTTGTTTATACTCTATCAGTTATTGTGTTAGTCCCTTTAACTAATAGCTTACCATTATTCTGCTAAGTTTTGCTCGAGCCTCTTTTATCATTTATTTGTTGAACCTTTGATTGTATGCAACTTTATCTAGAATCAATGAATCCATGGCAAAATGTAAAACTTAAGGCTCCTTGTTATTAATCCAAGATTTTCCACAACTTCTTTCTTCCAGTCTTGCTCCTCAAAGTCTTTCTCTGTCTAATTTAAAAAAAGAGTGAAAGGCAGTGATAAATGTAATTTCTTGATTCTGTTACTCTCTTGAACCTTTTTGTTCAGTGTTACTGCAGGATTATACAGTGTGCCCTATCTCTGTAATAAGTTTGCTGTTATTCTTTGTGGGTATATTTCCACTAGCTGTTAGATTTAATGAGCCATTTAAAGCAGTGAAATTGCTGAATAACCTCTCTCTTAGAAGCAAAGAACTTTAAGGAAAAAAAAAATTCAAAATTAATGGAGGTGATGAGTGTGTTTTGGAGGAGAGTATTGCACTTCTGAGACTCTGCTATGGGAAACCTGGGGTTGAACCAGCAAGGAAACCTGGTCTGAGAGAGGGAGTGTGGGTGTGTAGGGAGTCTAGTGGGGCACCCATTGACTCACTGGAGCCACTCGTGCCTCCTGAATAGTCAGACAGGGAAGTTTCCTTAACAGAGGAAACTGCACATTGAGTTCCTCCTCTGAGGAAATCTGTCTGTAGTAGAGACCGTGGTACATATGAGACACCCTCTACCTTCAGATGCCTCACATCTAATGTAAATGCATAGACTGCTTTTGCTGGATGTGAAGCACAGCAATGCTTGGTAAAGGTTTTCAGTTTTAGTACTAGTATCTTTAATACATTCTTCATACAAATGTTTGTGTTACTTTATATCTTTATTTTTAAAATGAAACTTTCCTGTCTTCATAGCATTATGTTTTACACATTTAGCAAGAAAAACAGCTGGTAACTTTAAATACTGCTGATAATTTTGTGTAGGACATCACAATTCCTTCTTGGAGTCTTTCCATTTCTATTTTTTGCTAGTTTAGAACTTGACTGTGTACATGTGTATAAGTGTCTTTACAGTAAGGCAAAACTTGGGCGCGATATATATTGCATAAAATGTGGTACCCATGGTGTATGTTAAAGCAATATTTTTATGTTTTGAACCAATATTCAGTTCATTGATCTCTGAGTTTTGACAGATTAAATAGTAGGAATTTGCTTACACCATACATTCTCCAAATCATTTTTTAACATAGTGATTGTAGGTGCTGTGTTAGATCTTTCTGTGTGTGCATGTCATGTTCTCAAACACATTGTTCCTTTATAAAACTGAATAGCATATAATTATTGGATTTTTAAAAAAGTTTTAGAATAACCCAACCTGTTTGTTGTTTAAGTATTGTAGTACATACAATACTAAATTTGAATACTAATATTTTTAGCAGATCAGTTATAAGCAATAAACTGCAACACTTCATCAAAATTCCTGTTCAGCAATGACCCTCTGGTTTTAAGGCAGTTCCTGGCCTAACAATCTGGTCACTTCAATCAGTAGTTCATCACATGGCTTCTTATAAACTGCTTAAAATGAAGTTGAAAACTAACTGATAAGTTTGCTATCAGTAAGCCCAGCGAAGTTTGAGTGAGTGTTTGCTGGAAGTTGGCAAAGTCCTCTTAAAAAGATGACTTCCTACCAAAAAAACCCTAAAGGGTTGCACAGATGTGTAGTTAAGTATTCATTATGAACATGCAAATAATGCTTTCCCAAAGGAACATTCTTTGATTTTTGAAACTGCTGTTGCTTTTTTTGGTAACTGCCATGAAACATGCCCTTGCATTGATAAAGTGTCTTTCAGCAGATCTCTCACGGAGAAGTAGAGGAGACTGTAAGAACAGCCAGATTTCCCCATTTTCTGTAAACATGACGTAAGGTTTTAGAGAAAATTGTGAGCATTTGAGAAATTAAATAAAGCTAAAGACCATTTATTTTATTTGAATTCAGGATGGTTAAACTGCTGAGTTACCTACTTGTTTACACCATGTCTTTAATATTGATTTCTACTGACATAAAGAGATACAAGAAACACAAAGTAACAGAAGCAGTAATAAGGAACACTCTGGATTCACAGGGTTGTTGTACCAAGATTTGGCATTGGACTGTAGTTTGTCTCAGCTATGGCAGAATCTTCTCTCTGAGGGCTATTTTCAGAAAAAGATATTAACCACTAGGTAATAGGTCCAAATTTGCAAAGTTGGGTTTATTTGATTCAATTTTATTTCTGTAGGACAGGGAGGAAGAGACTGTATTGTCTTTTGAGCCATGGGCTTACCGCTGCAAAGTGCTGAATTTTCTCCAATTAAATTACAAAGAAGGTAAAATGAGATGTTAGAATGGAAATAGAAGGTTGGAGAAGAGGAGGAGAAAATCCATAAGGAGGTTTGCTAACAAAAATATTGCACTCCTCTAACTATTCCTTAAATTCTCATAGCTTCTAGAGCCTTTCTGACAGTCTAGCTTCTTCAGCAGGTGCACTTTGAAGGTCTTTGATCTACACCCCTGCTCATTTTCTAGTATCTTAAACACTGGTTACTGCTTTTCCACAACTTTGGCAATTAAATGTGTTTGGCTAAAACCATATCTGTGTTGATAAATGTAAAAATACTTCTTGAAGACTTGTAGATATAACCATTTAGAGAGAAAAAAAAATCTGTGGTTTTAAAATCCATGAAAATGGATCACATGACATACACTGTTCTGGGAGAGTATTTAAAAAACACATATAGTTCTTCTGACATGATGCAGTTGTGGTATTTTTCTTAAATTTGTTTGGTTTGGGTTTGATTTTTCTCTCCTTTCTTGGAACACTTCTTACCCAAAGACTTGAACAAGATTACTCATATTGTTAGAATATTTGGGATTGCCAGCTAGTTTGCCCTTCTAATTTGTTAGTGCTTTTAGAAGGTGCTGTGAAAATGTAAAAAAAAAAAAAAAAGAAGGAATTCCTTAGCTGCATTTCTGTAAGGTGTGTAGCTGTGTATTGGAGAAATTACTTTTATGTCTTGATTAAGGTTTATGAAAGTGTATGAAGGGGCAGTTTATAAATCATCCACATTAAGGAGAAATCTTGTCTTTTTATACTAAATAGCAGATATTTGTCTAAGATTACGTTCTATTTGAAGTGTGAATGCTCTGTGGCCCCTTTTGATTCCTTGGGTAGTTGTATGGTTGGTCTAATGTTGTGAGGAAGGCTTTTTAGCTTACTGGAAGGAAGTGATATAAGCTATTCATAGGGTTTATGCTTAAAATCATGTTTCCAACAGATGAGAGGTGGTTGTTTTTTGACAGAATTTCTTCAATGCTAATCATGTAAAGGAGCAATTCTAACTTTTTTTACCTGACTCTGAAGTGCTATTGCTACTGTTGGTGGCATTCTTTCCTCTACTAGCACCTCCAGGATGAAACACTTCATATGACATTGAACTCAAATTTCTCACATAGCAATTTGTTGAGTGGAGGGAAAAAAAAAAGGTTAATCTTTTATTCAGTGCAAGAACTTCCAACTCAAGAAAGACAGAAGAAAACCTACTTTAGGTTGGTTCTGTCAGTAAGAGTTAAGGTTTATATTACATGTGGCTTCATGTTTTATATACTTCTAGTCCAGATACTGAAACACACTGATATTACAAAGCACTTATGGAAAGGTGAGTGCAAAAATGGCAGCTTCTTATCTGCTCCCTCATTGTGTTATGAATGTGCCCCTTTTATGGCTTTAGTGAGGAGATGATGTAGCTGTTTCCAGTTCCTAGGTACGTGAAGCTCAGAAACTCAGAGGAGCATGAGCTATATTCTAACCTTAATTATGAGTGGTTTTATACTTCAGCTGATCCAGGAACAGAATCCCGGGATCACTTTGTGTATCTGTTAATTACTGAAGAAACCAATTTGGTAATTAGTGAAGAGTTGAGAAACACAGATTGCCATGGGCACACTTAGCAGTTGCTTCTCAGGCGACATTTATACTTTCATAGATACATTTCCAGGAGTAAAAAATGCATTGGATGTCCAAAGATAGGTATCGTACAAAGTCTTGACTTTACAACTGGTGCGCAGATACCTTTTGGTAAATAATTTTCTTTAGGGGCCAAGGGAAAAAAAAAATCCCAATTTGTGGCCATTTTGAAATTCTTCAACTGCTTGGTTTTGTTTGAGTGTCCTCCCCTGTCCTGTCAGCATTGTAGTTCTTGTTTACAGTTTCATTTTTAACCATTTCAACTAACCATGGTACAGAGGCTATGATTACTTCACAGCTGCTACCAGGCTTTGTAAAAGATGTGTTGGTTCTCAAAGCAGGCTTTGTGTTATTTACCATTGCAATCCTTTGTCTCTCTATGACAACTAAAACATTTAGTTGAACGAGTTCAGAGTAAATGGAAATGGCTTCCTATTACCCCTCTTCCAGTATTCAGAACTGTGCATGTATCTTAAAAAGATATATGCAAGTGTATTCCAGGGTCAGTTTAAGTCTGGTACATTTTTTAGGAAGGGTAGGAATATGTTAACAAGAAGTTATGTATCAAAAAGATGAGCTTGATATCTTACTTGGGCATCAGCTGAAAGTTACATACATAAAATTATTTAAAAAAAGAAACCTTGGCTTTAAATGGCTTTAAAAACTGTTGTGAGGGGAGGGGGCATACTGTACATATAATCCAGTTCATGCATACATACATATTTGATACGGACAGGCAGTCATATTTTCTTCTGCACAGATCAATCATTGTCTTTCAATTCCTGTCTTGTCTGGCATCTGCTGACCCATGCTTTAATTCTGTCAGGCCAGAGATATACGGGCCTTTGTAGTGTACTTGTACTTCATGTCATGTCCCAGCATTGTTGTACATCTTGTTTCAGAGATATTTTGCTGTAATGTTCTGTGACCTTTTCCATTGAGTGAGGCAGTTGGAGAGCCACTCAGTGAAGGAAAATTGAGCTGTTTTATTCCTCCCTAAGGAGCCTCGTGTTTCCTTTCCACCATTCATTTGAAAGCTATCATTTTCTTGATTTTATAGCTGAAAAAACACCATTGATTCACTGAATGCTAGATGCTAAGAGTCCTCCTATTGACATGCCTATTGACAGTTTTCAGTATATTCTGTGTCTAATTATCACTCTTGGCTAAATGATACACCTTGTGGACTTGAGAGATGGAGTCAATAGCTCTCACTGTATTGTTCTAGCAGCGCCTATTGAGGTTGGTGTCAAAGCACTGTGATTTATGCAATCAGAAAGAAAATTTCTGTTGGTGTACTGCATAATTAAACAAAGTACAGAGTGACTGGTGACAAAACCAGGTCTGCCAAAGTCATCAGCAAATGAGAAAAGATCTCTTCAGTAAATGGCTGAGACATTGAAGAATCTCTTTTGGCATCTTGCGTTTTTCAATTTTCAAGCGTTCGATTTTTCTTCCTGATATGTGGGAGAGGTTTTTTTTCCCTGCTTTCCATCTCTTCCATTAGATAGTATTAAAAGCTAAACATATTAATTCATGTCTACGTTAGTAAAGTTCTGGTGCTAATGCTATTATAGATGGGAGTATTGGTATGTTTTACATGATTACTTTTAAATAAAGAATCTAATGATGTGGTTTGCACTCTGAGACAAGGAAGCAAAGTGGCTGCTTTTCGATTTTGGAAAGTGAAACCATTACGATATTTTCTGCATTTAGTTGTTGATCATTAATGTTCAGAAATGCTATTTTTATTTAATATGATATAGTGTTTTGATTTGCTCCTAAGTGTTAGCTCTTTAGAGAGAGAATATGAAACAACTATATATGGAATGGAGCTCCCTTTCCATATGTGCAGGTTTGCATGAAATCTAGATATATTTGTATTTAAATATGTGTTTGGTGTATCAGTACATTGAAATCCCAAGAACAGAGATTTTTTTGTTGTTCAGAAATGGTATCAAATAATATTGCTCAACACTATGAGCTGCCTTAGAATTTAACTATACCTAGTTGTTGTGATTTTTTGGTTTGGTTCTTTGGCTTGTTGAAGGTTTTTTAAGGTATTTTGGCAGATGAAAAAATTTTATGAAGCATCTATTGCAAAGCTTTATCTATTGGATATTTTATTTATTGATGGTTAGTGGAAATGGGTTGAAGCAGGAAGAGACCTTATACCTTATCAGTAGCCAAATTGACCAATCCAGAAAAAAAGTGTTTGTCTTTTTTTTAGTCATTACTAACTAATTTCTTGTGATACTTTTGGGACTCTGAAGCATCTCATTTAAGGCTTTCACAGTGAATATGAAAGATAGCATGCTTGGCATTTCTTCCCTTATCACTATTATTCCACTAGTATTCATTGTAGAAGAAGGAATTTGAAGGCTTGTATGTGACTGGACCAAAAAATCAGTCACAAGACATCTCTGGAACCATCCAGAGATGAGTTCTGGTGCTGGCTTTCTCCTTTTCACTATCACCAAGGAATAGGTGAATATATGAGGGGGGAGGGGAGGAGCTTGATATAGTGTTGGTTTAATGTTAAATCCCCTCAAATTTTACTTTTGTTATAAGGGTAGAAGACTTGAGTGAAATATATCAACAGAATGCTCTGGAAGTGTTCTGCCTAAAGTTATTAAGAACACAAAGAGAAGAACATTCAATTACCCACTCTGAAGAGTAGTATGGACAAAAGACCTGAGGGCTGCTGCTTTTGTTTTCCTTTTTTCTCTTTTACTCTCCTATGAATTCATCCTTAACTATATAGTGCCAGATAAGCTGCTGCTTGATTCTGTATTTTGTCAATGTATTTTTAACAAGATAAAAGTATTTACACCAAAACCACCTGACACTGCTACAACTATCATTTTTATTAACACATACAGATATGTTCTGTAATAGATTCATATCACTGTTGATTCCTTTGCAATATTTATTCTTTTTCAGCAGATCTGAGTACAGATGAGTTGAAAAACAGATTTGATTCTACACTTACTATCTACTGACTTTTACCTTCTTTCTTACACATTGATGTTAGTTTCTTGACTGCTAGTATCATAAAGTAAATGTTAACTATATTTTGTCCCCTTTAAAATGGGATGCCCAGATACACCAATACAAAGTTCTGGCTACGTTCTAGTTTTCACTGTATGTATTAAGACCGTGCAGAAGTAATACTGTTTCTATAGTTCTCATTTATCATATAATCTCCAGGTTTTTTCTTTTGTTTTTTTTTTTTTTTTTTTTAATTATTATTTAATATCCAATTTACAACTTCAAGCTGAAGAATCCTGCAGCTGTCCTTGTTATACAAACAAGCTTGTGGAAAAACAGCGCAAGGCTGAACTAGCAGCAAGCATATGGAGTGTTCGTTTTGGAGTGGTAGTTGGGAAGGAATGCAAGGCTGCATTTTCCCTCTGGGATTGTCAAGAAAGGTAGAGCCCTCTGAGAGAGAATCCAAAAGCACAGCAGATCAAAGTGTGTTTGTGACTGGAATGCCCTAGGGTTAGTGCAACGTGAGGTGTAGCTTGGCAAATCACCATGCTTACAAACAAAAGAGTGTACTATATTCAAATCTTCCTCCAAGCGTTTCAGCATTTCAAAATGACAAATTATTGTTTTTGTTATTTCTGCATTTGGAATTGTTTATGCATTTCAAATGATCTGTAAAGTGAATTGTGTGCACTCAACAAACTTCTTCTTTAAAGTAGGCGGGTTGGAAAAAGTGATGCAGTCACATTAAATGCCAACTACTCTGTTCTTCATTTGGTTAGACAAACAGTAGCCTAAAAAATGGCAGTGGATTAAATTGATATAATGACAAGAATTCACATAGTATACTGTAGATGGGAAGAGGAATAATGCAGTGTCTTTGAACTAATGTAATGCACTTTGATCTGCTATACATGAAAAATCTAATATACCTGTATTTATGATGATTCCAAACAGGCTCACAATATGGTAAATGCAGTTTTTACAACCTGCTGTTTAATTTTAAAGACTGATCTATTTCATCTAGGCAACATTTCGTAAAAATAAGCATAAAAACATGTTTGTTTGTTTGAACTGGGCCTCTACTGAAGATTTCACAACAATGTCTCATTGCTAATATGTGTATTGAACAGAAAGATTAATGGAATATATGATGACTTGAGGGTTTTAAATTATTCATTTGATGAAGGCATATTCTTTTATTGAGAGAAAAAGCCTAATTTTTCTGTATTTAAAAAGCATTCAGATTTTTAAAACTGTAGCATTTTCAAGGTTGTGTTTTTGGCACAAGTGAATCATACTGGAATCTTAAATATAAAATTCTGTAATATATTAAGTGCAGAGACTTAGTTGTCCAAGTGTGCTGATGAATTAACAGTGGTTTGTTAATTTTTTTTTTTGGAATCGGTTAATCTGCATTTTTAGAGAGGTCTTTCCCTCCTGAAATTTTCCAAAATGCATTATTATTAGGATTGAATTGTAATACTTTGATATTTGCTAGTACCTAATTTCACAAGTGGTTTCACTTGAAATCAGCAGATCCTTCATGGAGGGTAAGATATCATTGCCTGAGGCTGTTCACATTATAGCCAGCCCATAAAGTTAGTCATGGCATAAGACCCTGACTCTTGCTTTTTTTTTTTTTTTTAGGACTGTTACAGTCTCTAATTAGACCAACAACAGGTCTTTGCCACAAAAGTGTTAAAAAAAAAAGGAAAAAAAGTTGATAAATAATATCAGACGCTGTTAATATTGTTAAAGACACCTAGATTAAGAAAATAAACGTAACATGGAAAATAATTTTTCATTAGCTCTAAAAGTAGAGGAAAACTTTAATAATGGATAGAAAATGTGTTTTATGGTAATTTTGTACTGCTGAGTTAGTAACTGTATTCTTTTTAACAAGTTTTGTGATAATATTTGAAGTTCACCATTAAAATAGGAAACAGTAAGGGAGATAAATGTCACGAGCCATTATCTCAAGCAAGATCTTACTCTGTTCTTGTCTTGCACAGCAGGCCAAGACTTGAAACTTATAGCCACTTTTACTAGCATAATAGCTACCTTTTAAAGTCCATCTGAGTAGAGCAGCAGTGACAGTGTAGCCTCACTTGATGTCCTGTGGAGTAAATTAACTCTGAAAGTGTTGGAAGGAAGGAATGAAACTTATGAATTCATAATTATCTTAATTAGATTTGCATTGATCGTGTCATATGAACAATGAGGTGTATTCAGTCATATAGTGATGCAAATATTGTTTGTGAAATCACTGATTTCTTTATTCTTGATGCAGAGAATAAATCATAATATGTGAATTTAATCTCTACCAGAATCACTGTAACTCCACAGGAGTTTTTATTCCTGCCTTCTGCTTTCCTTATGTCTGTTAGGTACCTCTCACTGTCTTTGGGAGAAGGTAGCCATAGGAGAAATGAAGAGTGCAGACTTGTGGGTTTCCAGTTAGCTTTCAAAGATAAAACTGTTTAAATTTTCAGATCTGTTTTGTTTGTGTGGAGGGTTTTTGTTAAGTTTGGGTTGATTTTCTTCCCTCCCCTTGTGTGTGTATTCATACACATTGATAGATACCCCCAAGCTTTTCCTTCTCTGGGCTGAACAGTCCCAGCTCTCTCTTCTTATGTGAAAGACAGTTCTGTTCCTTAATCATCTTTGTGACCTTTCACTGTACTCGCTGCAGTATGTCCATGTCTCCCAGCACTCCAGATGTGGCCTTGCCTCTTCTAAGCAGAGGGGAAGGATCACCTGACACTATCTGCTGGCAACACTCTTAATGCATCCCAGGAGTCCAGCCACTGTTACAAGGGCACACTGCTGGCTCATGTTCAGCTTGGTGTCCAACAGGATGCCCAGGTCCTTCTCTGGAGAGATGCTTTCCAGTAGGTCTGCTCTTCAGCATACAGAATAAATTTTGCACTGATAACATCTGTTTGTGAGGGACACCTTTTGTGGTTTTGATAATGTAGATTGACTCAGTCCAACTCATTAAAACTAAGGAGAAATGTTTTCAGTTGTGACGTTCACTTCATGATTAACTTAATTCTTATATTCCAAAGTTGTCATTTACCAGTGAAGAAGCTGGATTAAGGTGTCTGATCCTATCTCCTGTCCTTGTTGAAGTTATGTTGTTTATGGTCTGTAGTCTAAAAATCCTCTCTCAATATGTACATGTATGTCTTTTTTTTTTCTTTTTTTACTCAGTTTGTTTTATAGATCCAGTTTCAGATCATGATTCTGCAAAAAATAAATAAAAAAATAAAACATGAATTGCTGTAACAGAGAAGACTAATCTGTGGCAAGACACTGGCAACTGAGGAGTGGCAAAGTGAGAAATGGTATCATAAAAGCTAATCCTGAGTCCATCCTTTCATCATTTTTCACACCATTTAAGTTATGCAATGTTGGTCATTCAGTTGCAACATTCCTTTCATAATATTTGCAAGGGATTGCTCATGCTTGTGCTGTAGATGCTGGGGACTCTTGAAGAGCTGGTCTTGTGAACTGTGATCTTTAAGGTATCCATTGTGAAAGACCTCTGGAACCACACTGTGTTGCAAAAAGTTTATACTTCACACTAGGTCATTTTCTTGATAGATTTACTTGCTCTGTCTGAGAAACATCTATTATTTCCAGTAGTGAAAATATATACGTTTATGTAGATTTGTGATGGTAGGTCCTATTTATGCACATCTGGAAAGGAAGAATAATTTTTGCCCCATTTGGCACCTACTTTGGTATGCATGGGGATGGGTAGAGAATGAACTGTTTAAGCACGCATACAAACCCAAACTTTGATCTTTTGTATTGCTGAGAGTTACTGCTTTGGCAAAAGTGAGAGAAAGAGATTTGATGTTGTTGTTAACAATGGGCAGCACTCTCAAATGGCTGCAAATGTTTGATTTCCTCAGCATTGTTGAAGGCCAGTAAAGTCAGAACCACAGCTTTCATGTTATTGTATGGATTCATACTTGTTAACTGTTACGGCTACAATTCAGACATCTACAGCCATGTGTGATTTTACTTCAGCTTTGTTAAGGGCTGTGTGCTACTGAGATTGAGGAAGACCAGTGGGTTGGCCAGGGTTTTGTAAACTTTCTTTGTATAATGTGTGGCTTAGCCTAGCAGCAGTAGCTCAGTGGTGGGTTTGGCTTGTCATCAGGGCAGACATCCTGGCATATTTAGGTGTACAGTGTACCACCTTTTACACGGAGTCTGGAATATAGCAACCTACTATCCAGTCTTCTGCTCCATTTGCTGCAATTCGGCATGCTTAAGAGGGACCCTGTCGTGTCAGCAATCTGCTGTTTTGTTATGAGCAAAACTGTTAGCTACTTCAGCTTTAAGTCTTTCTTCTAATATTTTCCTTGATTAAAGTGAGCATGATTCTTATACTGCTGATTCTCACACTTGAGGCTGCAGACAACTTGTTGTCCATATGCATCTGGCAACTTGCATGCTCCTGGCTCAATCGCTTTGCTGCCTACTGCTTCTACAGATGTCTAGTGCTTTCACTGCAAAAATGAGTCTAGATGTCTGTAATAGCAGTTGGAAATGAGAAGGAGCTGCCAGCCTACTTGCTTTTGTGGTTAGGCACTGATATTTTACCAAACAGAAATGGAAACAGAAGCCACCAAAAGAACACCTAATGGCTAAATAATTCCACAAATTAACTTATCTTTTGAAGTAATATTGTGGACGCTGGTGGGGTGTGTCAGAAACCTGATTTAACCCTGGTTTTGGCCCCACTTTGTGTGAGAGTTGTACTAGGTGATCTTCTGAGATCCCTTTCATCATTCTGTGACTGGTGATAGGGAAATGAGCACAAAATACTCTTTGTATGACATATATGACTATTGTGGAAAACATCTGGGAGGTACTAGTATTTTTTTGAAAAGATGGTGAGCTGCAGCTCTTTATTACCCACAAATTAATAGCTAATTGCCAATTACTGATACCCCTTTCTGCTACCTAAAAAAATCTGGTGCTTAATGGATATATATTTAATGAAATAAACCATATGCTGTCTCTTTGGCACTAGACATTTTTTAAAATGTTCTAAATTTAAATTGAAATGTTTGTACAGGCTCACACTAAGGTTCCTGGTATGTAGTACAGTAGAGTAGCAATAGTAGATTTTTTTTTCAGTATTTCTGTTTTCTTAACTTTTGAAGATGATCATATTCAGAAAGCCATCCTGAACAAAAATAGTCATATTTTGACTGAAGAGAGATTACCAACTGAGAACACATAGCATTTTGACAGAACCAGATCAAAATGCTTTGAATTTTGGAAAGTATTTTTCTCCTGCTATTGAGTACTCTGATAAAAGAGGAACAGTTGTCGTTTTGAAAGCAATGTTCTGTACGTAGTGGGGATTTCCAATTAGCACATTTAAAGACTTGCATGAGATGATGCTTAAAAATGGGACATTACAAAATGAAATTATGTCATGGCACTTTCTAATAGAGTTCTGAGAAAAGTCATTATATGGCAGTGCATTTCATGTGCTTGTCAGGAGTCAGTGATTCCTGTTTCTCCTTTTCAATTACAGCAAACCTTCCATAATCATCTAAAAGTTGCATGTTGCAGATCATATAACAGGTTTATTATATGCTGTATGACATGTAGGGAGTAAAACTTGTTTGAAATACAATCATTATGAAGAGTAGCCTGAAAATAAATATTCAGTACTTGTTCTTCTAAATGGTGATTGTACCAGGTAGGCATATGTCTGAGGGTAAAGAGTCAGAGTCCTACCAAAGTGGTGGCAGACGAACAAAGGCAAAAAGTTAAGGATGTACCAGAGAATAAATTAGAGTTACATAATGATGAATCTGTAGCTGATTGCAAGCTGACTGACTACGGATCCTAAACAAGTTTACCACAGGCAATTCCTGCAAGCAGACCTGGACTTAACTTGTTTAACACTTGAAGAGGTAACTATGGAGATCCTAAGGGGAAAATGCTATGATTTGACCTCTAGGTAATAGTAGGAAGGGTCATCGAGGCTCCAGTTACGCAGCCCATACTGACATTGCTGTGTACTTCTTAGAGCAGATCTCCTGGACTTCAGTGGGATTATTTCTGTGAGTAGTCTAACAAACAGTGATTTCAATGATTCATGAAAGTGGCCAGGTATAAAACTGTTTCCTATTATAATCAGTATTTCTCAGCTGAAGATAGTTAAAAGCCTTATCATTCATTCTAAAAGCAGTACGGATGGTACGTGTAAATGAGATTTTATAACTAGTTGTCACTCTTTTGTACACCAGGTTTAATTATCAGAAAAAGAAACATCATTTACAATATTTACACCAAAGGTTAAAGACATGAAGTACTTTATTATGCAAACAATGACATTTTAACAACAGGATGCATCCTGAAGGGAGCAGGTTTTTACCTTTAGCTTTGTTTGCTGGTCTCTGACAAGTCACCTTTGAGAAGACAGTATTAGATGGTTAATTTACACCAAGCTAGCTTTTACTTACAGATTGGATCTTGAAAAAACATTCTAAACTTATGAATGCATCTTACAAATTACATTCTACAATGGGAGAAGTAAGGAATACCTTTTCATCTTTAATGTAGTTTTTCAATATATGATATTTAGCAAAAACAAATGAGTAGTATAAACAGAACTTGGACTGCAAGTCTGTCACAAAACTGTATGGCACTGTCAAGTTAAAAAATATCTTTTCCTTAATGTTATCTTGTTTTTCTCTTTGGTTTCTTTAATAGCAGACATACATAATGGGACAGTGTCTTTTAAAAGATCGTTGGCTTCATACTGTCCTTTTCATTTTGTTTTCCTGGGCTGGGGAAGGCTGTGGTATATACCCTATCAATTCAGTGGGTCTTCTGTTTGTATTATAGTGGCTTAGACTCTCTGGTTTGTATTGAAGCAGAGGTGAATTCTGCCTGTTCTGTTGTGATGCCCAGCTACAGCTGAACAGAGTCCACAGAGGAGCAGCTGCTGCTGTAATCTTTGCCCTAGAAAAGGCACTTTAGCAGTATGTGAGCACAGACTCCTGATGCCTGTAGTGTCAAGATTCATTCTGAGAAGTAGTGACTTGCTAAAAAATCTTGTAACGCAAATAAGACACAGTCTATCAAGCTGAAGAACATGAGATAAAGTCAGAACAGAGTAGAATTGTTGCAAAAATTGTGGTTTAGTCATGCAAAATAAACTAGGCTGATATTTATGTGGTTGTCTGTGTACCTCAGCAGATTGAGGTTGAGGAGATTCCATCCTAACCCTTACTGATACTGTGAATACTTGAACTTTTAAGACTTGGATTGTCTTGACCAGTGTTTGGGAATTAAGAGAAACACATCTGTTTGTATTTTCAAAACATTCTTTGGCAAATTACATGCCTTAGCCCACAGGAGTTTGAAGGAGTAACCCCGCCCTGCCTTGTTTGTTTGGGATGTTTTCTTTTTATCTTCCCTGATGTTGTCTGTTTTGTTTTGAATCTGAATACAAGGAAAGAGCTTCTGTCTTTAGTAGTCTTTGACTTTGATCCTGCCATTGTTTCCTTGTGAAAGAGGGAAAGAGTATGAACCCATGGGTATGCTTGTAGAATCAGGGCTATCAGTTGGGATTCCAGATCTTTGCATTAGAAACTTATTTCCTTTTTCTCCCACTGTTTGTGTGCTTTGCTCCTAGTGCTTTGACATCTTAATATTGGCTCCAAAGGCTTGATGTTCTTTCATAGTCAGAAGTTAAATAGCAAATACAAATAAATACTAACAGACTCTTCCAGAATTAAAGAAAGATGACTGGAAACCTTCAGAAGCATATCATCTATCTGGCCGTTGTTGGTTTTTCTCATAGAGAAAGAAACTACAAGAGTCTGGGGAGATTATTCCTTCTTTACAAGTGATAATTTGCAACTTAGAACTCAAAAATAACACTGCTAGTGGCTCCTGCTCTCTCTTGCTGTTGGAACAGCTTGCTAACTAGGGAATTTTTTGTGTTCATGTGTTCATATTGCAAAAGAAAATACTGCAAAAGGATATGTAATGTAACTTTTGACAGGTTTAAAAGCCCCAAAACACTGAGGCATTACTCTAGGGATAAGTTGTCTGTTGTGTGTGTGTATGCTTAGGGCTGTGGTGGTTTCACAGTAGGCCAAGCTCATTATACAGGCAGCTGTATGCATATTTCTGTCCACACCTGACAGTTTTCTCATCTTTTAAACCTGTTCAACCATCTTTCTCTGTGCCAGTAGATCTTTCTGACTTCAATATTTTTTTTTCCCTCCCATAGCATTCTGGGAATTGTCTGGACCTTTGTTTTTCCTCATACCAAGAGCTAGTTGTTTGTGCCACATGTTCTCCTTGTCATACCAGTATTCTTCCTTTTTTATTCTCTTGCCAGAAGTTCCAAGAGCAATCTCACTTCTTCCCCAATGTTTTCTGTTGATTCCCACCCTGCCCTCATGTTCTCTTCGATTTCTCATGCTTTTCTATCTTATTTTAGTTCAAGGAACTCCAAAGAGTTTCTCAAGTGTTGGAGTCTGATTGAATGAGAGCCAAGAGCAAGCAAGTGTTGTTACAGCTAGAGCAGGGCCTCAAGAAAGAATTGTGTGTTTGTAAAATTCCCTAGCAGTAATATTCCCTGTGTGAATAGCTGCTTTTATCTGTGAATTCAAAATGCTTTACAAATATTATTAGAGCCGTATAGCTCCTCTTTGGAGCAGGTGACAGTCATGCGTCCTTCGGACTTCTTGTAATTCAGTTTTCTTAACTCATTATGACATATAAGATTGAAGACTACATGTGCTGCTGTGAGCAAATGAGATGAGCTGATTTTTCTCCTCTGAGAAGTTTGACTAGAATAGTTGGGTTGCTTTGAAATGAATTACTAATCAGGTGACTAATTGTAATCAGATTTTGAGTCTGTTACAGACTGAGATGAGAACATCTTCACATTTTAAGCATTTGTTTAGTGCTCTTACACAAAATTAATGTGGGAAATACAAAAATGCATTTTTTAATAGTTCTTTTTATATAGTTATATTCTTGATTAATTTTGCTATGAGTGTTCTAACTTCATGATGAATGTCTTTTCCATTTTTTTTTTCAAAGTGTATTAACTTAAATTGACCAGGAAGCAACTTTGTAATAACAGAGTACCATTCTTGAACAATTGCAGGTGCAGATCAGACTTGTAAGTCTGCTTGTAGGGCTTGTAGGCTGCTGTAGATCAGCAGCCAGGAGTAGAACAGGCTTCATATTTAATAAGGGTTTCTGCTTTTTGGCTGGAATTTCTCAGAAAGAAAGAAATGTGTATCTGCTCTGTGTAGTGCATGAGAAAATGACCTGATGGTTGTGGAAATCTGTTAACATACTGAGTGTGCAGAGCACTGGTTCTGGGCTTTTGTGGAGGTGTCTCTGGGATTTAGGGATTTACTGAAACCTACCCAGTGGTCAGGTCCTTGCTGAAAGCCAAAAGTCCTCAAATTCTATCCCAGCAAAATATCCTGATGGGAAAGGAGGACACACAGGGCAGGTGGACATATAATGCTTTACTCGTTATATGAAATGGATGAATTACAATTTGTGAAAGGCAAAGAAAAAGTAAACCCCTTTTCTGAAGTATGTGTATACCTGGAAGACACAGTATGAGAGAATGATAATTAGAGAGCTTTTTATAATGAAGAAATGTATAAAATAGCCTTTTGCACTAAATCCATCTTAAGAGAATGTGTTGTAGTTGTGCCATATACTCTCAGAAGATGGATGCAGCCTTGTCAAGGTTTAGGTGTCATACCCTAGAAATGCACCTAGAGAAAAGCTGTGCACTAGAACTCTTCACACAATGCAGCAGTGGCACTAAAAATTGTAAATTCTTGCCTATTCATGATGCCATCCTTCATTTATTGCAGTAATGAAAATAATTTGCTATCTGTGCTAGACTAATAAAATAAAGATTTGAAAGTATAAAATTATACCAGAAGAAATTATATTTAGGTATTCGTGTTGTTTTGTCAAATATATTTAAACTTGCTTTATCGCTTCAAATAAATAAAGAGATGGACCAGTAATTGCAGAATGTCTCTGCTAAACTTCATTCTTTGAGTGTAATTTTCTTGCTGCCAAATAATAACATTTCTGGCTGAAGTTCTGAGCACCAGTTATGTCTCTTGCCCAGTTACTTCAATTGCAGGTGTGTGGTCTGTCTGATTTCATCAAGATGCACAGTGCTGACATGTCCTATTTAAAAGATGTGAACTCAGGTGTGTCTAAAGTAGAGACTGGTTCTAGCACACACAATATTTATTCTTTTTATGTCAAGCTTTTATTAGTCAATGTAAAATATTTATACATGTCAGTCTAGATTCATGTGATGACATTTTTTAAATAGGGTTGTACAATAAAACTAGATGAAAGCAAAGTTTCTCTGGATACCCCTAGAAAAGAAAACATCAGTGAAGGACTATTTTTTAAAGACATCAGTGTCATAAGGATTTTGTCTTTTGAGTCTCTACTGAAAGGAAATATAGTATAATTTTTATAAAGGGATATTGCTGGACCTTCTCAAATTATCTCTAAAGTGCTGCATAACTTGCAAGTGTTGTAAGATTTGGATCTAATTGTATATTTTAAGAATAATTTGAATTAATCACATTGGAAATTATGTTTGTTTCTTTCCAAAGAACACATGAGAAGTTACCAAGTTTCTCATCTAAGAACATGGCATGGCAATCAATGAAAATATTTATGCCATTTTAATACATATTGTTAGAAATGTATGAATGCTGACATTATTCTGCATCTTTTTCATCTTCTCTTGTCAGGTGTTAGAGGCTGTTAGGGCAGTCCTTCGGGGTGTTGAGTTTAGGCAAGGCAAGTCTGGAGTTATGGAAAAGTTAGCACTAAGTTTCTAGTTCGATAGTAGTATTATTTTTATGGATGTTGTTCTATGGCTATACATCAAAGAGAAAATGGTGAGAACTAAGGGCACTTTTATCTTTAACTAACCCAAATAAGACCTGGTACCTTTGGTTTTATCTTACACTTAGAAACTTGCTGTTATCTTTTATTTAGTTGTTAAACTGGATAAAACAGGTTGACCCCTTGTGGTATGTGACTTTTCAGTGTTGATTCAGGGTATCAGGTGCTTCATGGGCAACAGTATTGAGCAAGGTAACATCATACTGCTGATCAGTTTGGGCCTTCATTTTAACTTCATAATTTTATTTCCTTTACTATATGATGGGGTTTTTTTAATCTCACAGCAGTCAGACTTCTTGGATTTTTTTCAGATCTGATTAGGAAATCTGATAGACAGCCCATCTGGAAATGTGGTCTTGTTCCCTGCATCTTGTCCTAATTTTTATGGAAGAGTCAGGATAAAAACCTTTTGGAAGAATAGGTTAGATCTCCTCTGTCGTATTCTTGGAATTCTCCATGGGTTTTTATCTCTGCCCATATGTTTTGGTTGTCAGATGTGAGATCTCTTTCAGTTGTCTCCCTGACATACCCAGCTTTTCTTGTTCTTGAGTTAGGGCTTGCCAGGCCCCAGGGTCAGTTGTCCCCAGGATCTTTACCCCATCCTGGCTGTTTCTTGTATCTTCTTTGCTCAACTGGTCCCCATTCCTCCCTAGTATTCTGGTCCTTCATCTACATGTCTGTCCTCTCATCCCATCTTCTCATTTAGCAGAGTATTATTTAGAGAATTGGGTAATGTCAGAAGCAAGCATGATTGTATTATTGCAATATAGTGAATATATACTAGGAAACTACATCAAAGTTGCACAGGAAAGTCTTAATTTGGCATTTCCTAAATTTCTTAATGGCATTCATTTTAGTTTCAACATTTCTTCGAGTCAGCGGGGAGCTAATGTGCTTAAGGAGGAAAATGTTTAACACTGGATGAAAAACCCTTCTCATAAAACCGAGTTTGCCTGTTGTCATTAGAGCACAACATTGATCTCAAGAGTTTCAGAGTTTCTCAAGTCTTTTATTGGTTCACTTTTGTATTGTCTGAACCAACCAAAACTAATTTGCTATATATTCTCCTGTTATGACTGTTTTACTATCCTACTACAAAATCCCAATACCAAAGATTTATTTGTTTTATTTATTTCATTTTCTTAGTTGTAAATAATTGGAATTGGTCCAGAATTTTCAATATGTCTTTGACAGAGCTACCTGTCTGCCTTGGTGTGGAAGGAAGGAGCACACTAACTGTTTAAAAGATACAAAACTGGGGTAATCCTGCTCACTTGAGGAGGTAGGGAAGTGACACAAAGAGACTGGTAGAGACAAAATGAAACTTGAAAAAATTTCAACTAGCATGTCAGAGAAGGGGTTTCTAAACTGTCTCCCCATCACCGTCACTCTCTAGACAGAGATAAGAAGCTACAAAAACAAGTTGTAGGGAGAAATGATTGATAAGGGACATCCAATTAGATGAAATCTCTAACGTACAGGGAAGGTTTGGGAACCATATGCATGCAAATTGTAGTTAATATTTTTTTTCCTGTGTTGCAATACATATCACAGTATTGCTTTGTTCATGAGATATTTCTGCAAAGAGAGCTCAAGAGTGTTTGAGGGTATGTGGAGAAAATGGGGAAGTGCAGTTGCAAATACAAGGGAGATACTTTTTGAAAGAATAACCTAAAAATATGCAGAGCAACATTTAGTTTAAAATTTTATCTAACTTTAAGTTGGAGAAAAGTTTAAAAGATTTGTGTTATGATATAGAACTGTTCCTAGTGGAAAACATCAGAAATAAGTATTTTGGATATATAAACTGCTTTTTGAAGTGTTAAAGAAGTCACAGATAACCTCTGTCAGCAGTTCATGTTCTGCCTTACCACATCCTGTCCCCATTCATATTTCTGTGTTTTCTCTGTGTAGGATGACTGTGTGTCAGCTTGATTATGCAGATAAATTAAAACAATGAGCTACCTTTCATGCTAGATAAGATCACACATAGGAGGAGAAAAAAAGGCAAAAGAGACAATACTTGTATAGAACCTCTGATTCTGCCCATAGGAAAATTAAGGCAAGATTTAAGACAGGGCCTTTTTTGAAAAATTTAAATATTTTCCAAAGTGCTGTCTTTAATATTATATTGGTGACTAACCATTGTTTTCAACTGAGGTCATCATATTACTAAGAGTCCAAAATATATTAACCCTTTTACTTCCATGAGGAAAAAAAATTGAAGTACAAACCCCATAGCTCTGCATAGGCATTGTTGTTCCATGGTAAAGCATGAACTCAAGCTGCAATAGAGGAAGAAATGGTCTGATAGCAGAAACAGTGCCCTTCATATGCTTTGAAGTGGTGTATCATTTACATTTTGTTTCTTTGTGATGCTTTTCATAATTTTCATAAAATATACCACACTTGACGCTATCAAGAAGAAATAAAAATCATGTAAGATGAAAAGAAGTGCTTTACTGCCAGTGTGCAGCTTTTAGCCTTGATTTGTTGTAAAGCTAAGAGACAATTTAACATTCAGGATGGGGAGAGATGGGGGATTACCTAAGGGATACTCTTGTTGAGGAGAGTGTAATTTTACTGTCAGATATGCTTGGACTTATTTTTGTCAGAGTAATTTGCAGTAATCTATGGGTTATTTGCGCTCTGATTTTCTCAAAAGTACTGTGATGTGTTTCTTGAGACCTATTGTATGGCTTGAGTTAACGTATGACTTAGACTGTACCTGCCCTGCAAGTTCTGTAGCCTCCCTTGCCAGTCATAGAAGGGCACACTGACATTTGCGGACTTGTTGGGAGGACTTGTGAAGTAGACAGCTACTCTTTAATTCTGGTGGGAATAAGTGCTCACAGCACTCACTGCTATTCTGCATGGGTAAGAGTGATACCATCCTGGCTTTCAGCTTCTCTTGTTTTTAGAGCTATGAAATTGTACTTGTTGCTTTCAGTATTGTTAATTTCCCCCCTCTTATTTTTTTCTGTCAAGTGAGTAATTATACCCACAGATTTATTTCGGCAAGTGTAATAGACTATCCATACTCCATGCATACGTAACTCATGGGAATAAATGTGATGGTCATGTATCTACATAGTACAAAATACATTTATCAGTTATAGTATTGCTCTATTTTTAGATTACCTAAAGGTGTGTCCCCCCTTCCTTCTTCCAGAACTATGATTTATCAGTCAGTCACTTAAATAAGGATGCCATTTAAATTATTGCAGTTGTATTAGATCCCATTCATTTCTATGTTTTATGTATTTTATAGCTATATTTTTAAACATTTACTACAAATACACTTTACAATTCTACTAGAAAATTACTTTTTGTGTTTCTGTAATGATCCCCTTGAGGTTATTTTTGCATAAATCCTTTCTTCTATTTTCAGATACAGATCTGTTTTGCGATAGAGAAAAAAGCATTTGTAGCAAAAAATGCAAATTAATTTTTCGTATTAAAAAAAGTCCTCTGTGGGACCTCATTTCTGGAATACGATGATCAAGAGGCACTCTTTCTAAGGAACTAGTAATTTGTATATTTTATTATAATTACAAATTCCTTTTTATAACAAAAATATGCAACTGCTATCAGTTCTGTTACAATGTCGTACTTATTTGAAGAGGAATATTTTCTATGTAGTTTACGAATTTGGCATGGACGATTTTCTGTTTAACCTAATAATGGATTCCTTGAGTACATGTACCTCAGAGGAGCCTAAGTAGACTTTGTTGCAATTTCTTATAAATTTCAGTAATTCCCTTTTTATATATTTCATTTGATTTGCTGTATAGTTCTTCACTCCTTTTTTTTTTTTTTTAATCTATGTTGAGATGTCACAGGAAGTTCTTGCTAAACTTCTGCAAAAAAATTGATTCTTGAACTTTGTGATTGTCATTTTACATTCTACTAATTTGTGAAGGGGTATGCCATTGCATGCTGATTTATAATAACTCTTATTGAATTTGAGTACGTCTTTATCTGTATTCCATAATATCATGCATATTTTATATGGAACATAACTTGCTAAAAAATTATGCTTTGTGGTAAGTTTCCCAGTTAATATCTCTGATTTAACAACTTGAGATGAAGAGAACTAATACTTGTTTTTACTTTAAAATATTGGAAAAATGGGATAAAATTTTTAAGGTTTCAATGAGTTTTTCTTCTTTTTTAATGTTTAGATGTCTTCTAAGTTATGTGATGTAAGGTAGAATTCCACTGACTGACTATATTGTTAGTCTACGATTTACTTTTATAGAATTGCATATCACCAAAATGCTACACTGTTGCTGCCAAGTTGGAGTGCAAGTCCAAATTCTGATAATTAGTTCCACTTCACTCAATGCTTAATTGAGTGTTAACCATTTTCTAAGTTTAAGAAATTAATATAATTTGGCATATAAGTTTAAGACTATTTTTATTAGGAATGACCTTATTAGTATATGCCAATATAGTATATTTAAATGAGAGTTTTTAATGGAGAATTTTTATCTGTTTTAGGAAGAAATTATTTGGGTAATTGTGTCTGTCTGTTGTCCATATTTTTTAAATAGCTTCAGTATCTTAGAACTTCTATATTTTTTGATCCCACTCACTGAATTATAACTTCTTACAGAATTGCCATGCTTTTTTTTCACCTAGACATAATGATTTTAGGATTTGGGTATTTTTATAAATAGAGTTGTTTTTCTTATGGTATAGATCAAAATTTTCTCCTTAATTTCTTTCAGTCCATAATTATTTAATTGAGAACTATCACAAAGTACATTATTCAAAGAAAATTGTTGTAGAATTTCTCAGAAGAAAGGCAACCTCTCTCAAACTTTGTAAGATCCTTTTATGGGATCCACTTTTTTCCACTAAGTTATTAAAAGGACAACATGAAAACCAGAACAACACTTGCCTGTGTCTTAGATACCTGTCTAGCAATAAACATTCTTCATAGCAAAGGTCATTCATATTTTAGAACGTAACAGGCTTCATCTAATACTACTAGCTCGCTAGATGTACCTAATACAGATAAGGACAGACAATCAGTACAGACCAGGAAGGGCTCAATCAGTTAAGCAAAGAAATAGCAATATGCAGTGGTAGAATGCCTTCACAAAAAAAAATGAAACCAAAAAAGCCCATCTTATTTAATCTATATAGTTTTTGGAAACATAGAAAATACTACTAGAAGATGACCCTGAGAAGCTTACGCTGTATACTGTGTCTCCTAAAGACACATTTAGGAAAATTACCATTGGGATGAATTTTTAATTTATCTGTGTACTAACTCAAATGAAAATTGTGAGTTATTCTAAATTCTGAAAGATAACTTTGAAAGATAATCCACATTTAAAATTTTCTGAGCCCTTTTTTTTTGTCTTAGATTTGGTTCTGTAGCTCTGATGACTGGCTAATATTCTTTATAGTCCATTTTTCTAATTGAAAAAATTACCATGGATTTGACATGCATTGCCATTCACTGTTGTGTTAATTTCTAGGGTGGCATTTACAGTAAGCATGTTTTCTGGGAAACATATCTTCAAATACATGCTTGAAAGGAGGAAAGCTGGAAAATGGGAGGCAGATGCCCATTGTGATGTATTGCTGGCCTGGTACCAAAAGATACCAAGTGTCTTGTGTCGAGGCCTTGTGAACATCACAGAATCAGTCCCCTAGCTGATCATAGTGAGAAATAATGCATCGCTTTCATAAGAGGGTTGATCTACTCCTGTTGGTATGGGATAGAGCATTTTTCTGATAAGCTCTGGAAACACTTTATTGCACTGTGTAGTGTTCTGAAAATACTATACATCTGTATGCACCATTTAGATTTGTGCATGTGAACTTGTACACAGTTTAAATGCATGTTGTATTCCATTTTCCAGTAAAGTTACCAAGGAGTAAAAGAAAAATTTGCTGGGCCTATTCTTCACTTAGCTTTTTATTTTTAACAAATGAAAAATACGTAGAGCAGTTGTCATTTGTTAAAGTGTAGCAGAAAGAGCGAAACAGGCCAGTGGATGCTTCATCAAGAACGCTCATTCAGAATGATGAATGTGGCTAAACACACATTTGTTCGTAAAACTTGCAGAGTGGATGAGCATCATTAAGCATGAGGAATAGGTGCAGCACACTGAGAAGAGAGTGGAGCAAACAGATGTTGTGAATTTTCGCAGACATCCTTCATCCAGCAGTCCATCATTAATATGGTTGAAGGTGATCCTTTCTTTTTATTTAATAAGCACAAACAAAGTGTGTGTGCTCTAATACTGCTGAACACACTTTTTCCAGAGGGAGTAGGGTTTAGATAGAGGGCTACTAAAAGGCAGATAGATTTCCTGTTTACACGTGGTGATAGCATGTCAACTTTCTGAGCTGGCACGTATGATTTGACGTGACTGCTTTCCTCTCTGCCTGCCTTTATCCAACAAACTTCCCAATATAAAGGTCTGAGTGCCAAAAGAATGCCCTGAAAATCCATTTGATCTGTTGAATTTATCTTTTTGAAGATTTAAGTGCTAATGCTGATTTGTTGCTTCTCCATTCATGTGAAAAAATTTCTTTATGTATTGCCATCTTTTCAGGAATTTTGTAAATTTTCAGTCTTGTATATTAATTGTAATGTTTCTCCCTGCATAATATTTTAATTCCTAATGTCCAAAGGGTTTGGAGGAGTGCGTTTTATCTTTACCTCTCTTTTAAAGTCCTTTGGTCCATTTCTTACACTTTCTTCTGCAGTGATGAACTATAGAATTTCAAGTCTGCTTTTACAAGTACCTAACAATCTTCTTTTCATGATGGAGAGCTGCTTTTGTGGTGGTCATCTATATATATAAAATGCTCACTCTAGGTTTACGAAAAAGAGTTGTGTGGTTTTTTTTTTTTTTAATGTACTATTTCATGTTAATTATTAGCCATTTATGTAGAAAAAAGTCTTTTACAGCAATAGGTGTGCTCCTACAAACAAAGCAGTGCTTAAAGATTTTCTCACATATTTGTATGAGCTAGGCACTCCCTCTATTCCTGAAGTTTCTGCCAGGTTCCTGGGAATCTTTCTATGTGTCCTTAGCCTTGCACAACAAATGTGTTCAAATATTCATATGCATGAATTTTTGCAAGTACAGAAAAATTTTTACAGGACTACAGGCTTAAGTGAAAGTTACAGGAAGGTGACCTTGAAACAAGGAGAGGAGAAAGCAAAAATATGAGGAAAAATCTGATTTTGAAGTATCATAACTATGAGCAATAACACAGTGGTCAGTAATACATTTCCCTGTTTAAAGGCATGCATCCCCTCTATAGAAATGTCCCAGAATGGAAATGATCCATTTTCATGTATTTTACACCTGCAAATTAATTGTAAGTCAAGCAATCTTGATTTTTTTCTCCACAAAGCAGAAGGAGAGGGGAAGAAAACAATAACCTGATAGGGCCACTTACTCTAATTTGTTAATCTCCACATTTTTTAATATTAATTATAATTTTCTTGTTAAATTTTTGATAGCTTTTGAAGTGTTAGTGAAGATGTTGCATAGAAACACATTATGGAATATTATGCCAACAATGGTAAATGACTCTCATTAGGGAGAACAGAACAACCTTTCATATCTTTTCTGAGGTTCATACAAATAGGTGATTTGTACCAGAGGCAAGGTCTTTAGCAAGAAATCCCAAGAGCCCTTTTAGGTTCTGCAGACTTTTGAATTTTGCAATATAGAACTTCTAAAACACTTTCTTTCTTCCCCCCCTCCCCCTTTTACTCTGCAAACTTTGTCTTTACTAGATACAGAATTGTTTTGTTTTTATTGCTTAGTTATGAAAATAGTATCATAGGTTCTTTTTAGCATGAAGATTCTTACAATTAAAGAGAAATCAGCTGGTGACCTTGTTAACATTATATCTTTCTGTGCTTTGATTTCAAGTGACTATTATTGCCTAGTCAAGTTGCTGGGCTATGCTAGATATGACTAATTTCTTGCCAAAAAAGAGACTTTCACTGTGGTAGTGCATTGTGCTTGTGACCACTTCTGCTAGCATATTGTTGGTCTCCTGTTTGGGAAGAACATACAAACTGATCTTTTCGTTCTGCAGAGAAGAAATGCTTGTAGACTTGGGGACTGGTAGATGTTCTTTTTTAGTATCAGACTGTGTCAGTAAGTAAAAAATCACGGGTTTTGAATTGCAACCTTTTTCTAAAAGTTTGTTTTAATGGCCAAAACCTTTGGTAAATTAAGGTTTGTTGTAGGTTGCCTGTGATGTGAACACGGGACTAGGGAATGAGCCCAGCAGGCTAAGTAGAGGCAATACTGATACTCTGAGAGCAGAAATTTTTTTCATTGGCAGAGTGGTAATATGCAAGATTAGTCTTTATTCTGTGTACCATTTTTGGAGACTTAAAGAAGGGTTTTGAGGGTGAAAGTCAGGAGACAAGAACTTATTCAGGGCACTGTAGATATTATTGATCTCTCTCAAACTAAATGACTTGAAGGAACTTCAAGCCATTTGCAATGGCTTAGTTGCATAAACGATTTGAAAGATATCAGAACAAAAATTCTGTCAATTTGCCCAATAATACTCAAAACCTACTTAAAGGAAACTTATAATTCACGGGTGAGTATCCAATTGTTGGGGTCAGCTCTGCTTAGACATTCACGTGCCTTTGAATGTTGATATTGTAAGTGGAATGTAAAGTAAAATTTATTTCTTGTGGATAGGTAAAATGTCTAGACCTGTATTTTCATAAGGTCTCCTCTGATACAATACATCCTTATAAATTCAGGACTAAGCATATAAACATATATTTTTATACAAACTGTTTTAAAGATGGAATGTGTTCTTTCTACTCTGCTGCCTTTTGTGCTTTCCCAAAACCAAAAGCATTTAACAAACTACCTCATTTTTACCACTTTTAATTTCCTTTTGAAATTCTTCTGGTACATAATACATGCAGGATTTGACAGTAGTCTATCATTATGGTGTTGCATAGTATACTTTTACTCTTCTATCTTCCTTTGGTCTTTGTTTTTCTCCTGTTTCACAGATGCATTTTTAAGCTCTTTATTCCACATTAAATGTTTCTCTGTGTGTTTTCTCTCTGAAAATGTAAGTTAGTAAGCAGTAATCTGATGAGTAGTGCTGTCTTACATGGTCATTAACAATTGTTCCAACTTTCATTGACTATAGGACACTTCAATTGCTTCATTCAGAAACTGAGCCATGACAAAAATGCTGCTTGTCATGCAACTCAGAAGCAGTTGGTCCAATTGAAGGGTTAGTGTGGAACCACAAATAAGCAGCTGAAGATAGTAGGCCTGCAAGTCTTGCTCAAACTGCGCTGTGAATCTGCTAGACAGAACTATGTAAATACTACTTCAGCAAAATCATATAATACTGAAGTTGTAAATTTATGGAATAGTCATTTGTCTGTAACATGTTCTAAAGGGCACAGCTCTCTGTGTCAATTTAAAAGAATTAATGATGGCTTTTTCAAGTAGACTTAATATTAAAAAAAACATACTTCATATTCAGTTATGAGTTCCCAATTAGATATTTAGATATAAATTAGATATAACTCTTACCTCATTGTGTCTCTTGTCCTCAGTCAGTGCAGCATTTTCATCTGCTAAACTGTATGGAAACATACTGGATGTACAGTAAACAAAAATTTTTTCAGGATTCATTTTCATGTGCTTATGCTTTCAACTTTATAGTCCCTTTAACACAGTCTGTAGTTCACTCTTTGTTGAAAAACATACAATAGAATCTTCGTAAACTGGGAAACTTGTAGGGAGATAAAATTGATAATGTGGCCAATTATTTTAGATGTTACTGGGGACCTACATGCAGTAATTCTAGTTGACACATGAATGGAATTATTCATGTCAGATTAGGATGTTTTATGAGATACTGCATTCTGTATTGCCCTAATTTTATCCCACGTGTTTCCTAATATTTTCACGTGTTTCTTTTTCAGAGCTTAAATTTACAGTTAGATTAGTTTTGATTTGCTTTAGGGTTTGTGATACAGAGAGAATACAATTCTTGAATTCCATCAAAGTTAATGCTAAACTACCATTGAAACAGTTCCTCAATAAATTTTAAGTACTGAAATAACATATAAATAAGAGCTCCTTGAATACTCTGAGGTGTAAGTATACCTGTCAAGTCTAAATCCTTTTCCTGATAGATTAACAGTTCCCCCAGTAAACTGAACCTTTATCAGTAATGTGCAAATTTACAAGGAAATGATTGGATCAGTAGCCTGTATAGGTTGACACCAGTCTGAACATGTCATGGCAGCTCCAACATTTGTGATACAAAACGATGTGTGTGCATGCATAGAGATAATCTCCCTGTGGGGGGTATTGTGCATGTTCACAGATTTTTTTTTTAGTGGATGGGGTAAGTGTTGGCATGTGTGCATGTGCTGATACCAAACTAGGGGAATTATATGCAAACTCCGGTGATAGTGAATCGCGTTGTTCCCACCCTGAGCCAAACACCAGCGTGGAAGTTTCAGTTCCTGATTCTAAAGCTGCTATTTTTACCCCATAGGGAAGGTACTTGAACTTTCTGTGTGGGATACTTTTCTTGTTAAGAGGGGAATAATGATACTACCTGACTTGAGAAGAGGTAAAAGAGGACAAATACCTTAACTAACCTTAACTGATGGGGACCACAGTGTGTTATGGAAATGCATGTGAGAAAATTACTGTTTAGTAATAAGAAAACCTTTCAAATTATGTTAAAGGGAATCAAGGGTATGCACTGTTTCTCTTTCAAAATCAGTATCAGGATATTTAGAGGACAGGCTATCACTATTATGTTAAATTGTGCTACCTACAACATGAGCTTCTGTCTTTGCTAAAGCTGCCAGTTTTTATAAACAACTGAAGACAGAAAGGGTTTACTAAGAATAATGTTGAAGCCCAAAAGAATCCTGCAGCCTATAAATCTTAATAGAGGTTCTAAGATTCCAATGGGCTGCATGTGTCTCTTTTACCCAACCTCACTCCATCTTGGCTCCCCTGTGATGACTGCAATTTTCTTGAAACACAGGCACAGTAACTTGAATTTACTTGTGGCACTATTTGCCTACAAACAGGAATACATGCATATAACCTATGCAAATCAATAAAAGCATGTCAAGACCCCTTAGATCGCAGTGCTCTGCTAAAATGCAATTTATCATGCTGCAAATGAGAGTAAGAGACTAGGTAACAAATAGTATCTGATCATTTAACTAGCACCTGTTGTCATGCATTTGAAAACTGCATTTTTCATTTGACATACAGTAAATTGCATTTTCATATATATTGAATGGAAGAGGGGACTTGGGGATGTACATATGCAGGATTTCATCAACAATGGAAGTTTTACAGCTGCTTGCTTGAAGAGGTCATATTGGAGTCTAAAAATTTATTTGTTCAATTGTTGGGAATGCAAAATAGCTATTTAGAGAGAAAAATATAAAAAGGGATGCTTTGATGCTACTTCATAGCATTGCTAAATGTATAATTACTAGAAAATGTTTTAAAAAAGATATCTGAATCCAGCAGCTGTTTTAAAATTTATTCTAAGAATGTGCCTGATCAGGTGAAAAAGGGCAACTTCTTTTGAGAAGCGTTTTTTAAATTTTCTTGAGGACACATTCTTCCTCATGTTCTAACTGCCTTTTTTTTTTTTTTTTTTTTTTTTTAGTTTTTGGATTGAAAGCAAACAATTACTTCAGACATGTACATGTGATGGACACCTCTATGGAATTTGGAGATTAGTTTACAAAGCTAAGACATGCATATCAGTCTTGAAGCATATCCCTTTCTAAAATATCTAGGATTTGTCAGCTAGTGTAAAACTTTTGCTCAGATTAATCCAGTTGTGGTTCGGGGTGGATCTTTTACTTAATTAAGAAATGGTCTTGGAGACACAGGGAAAGTATTATGGCAAATCCAGGGAAATAAAGATCTTTTCCACTGGAGTTTGCAAATACTCATGGATTTTTCTGCCACGGTTGATATAAACTGATCTTTGGAGCATTTTCCCTTTATATTTCTCTGTTTTTAATGGTGTGTAGTTCAGGTCATGTCCTTAGTGCAGATGTTCATGGGGGTATTAGGGTTTTCTTCAGCACCAAAAAAATAATCTCTTTATTTTAGCCTAAGCTGTTTCTCACTAAACTGCCTAAACTGTTTCTCACACCTTTATCGTACACTTTTAGTTGCTGTCATTTCATCCACTCTGAATGTTGCCCCTAGTGCTGGCTATAGAAATGGTTTTTGGAAGTGTATGAGCAGTTTTATATGTTGTAGAACATATGTGAACTTTTGCTGCAAGTTGAAATTTTGAAAGCAAACAGTTCAACAGAAAAAAAATTCTTCACTTTGTCTCCTGCAAGAACTGTGTACACAGGAATGTTTTTCATAGTATTATGTTTTAAGACTCAGTGTGCTGTCATTAGACTGAAGACTTACATTTTTTAACTTCCATTAAATAAAGTCTATTAGCAGATTTCATTGATAGACATAATTTTTGTAAAGATACATTTGTTAGCAGAAGAAAGAGATTACAGCCTTACTGATATAAATAAGGAAATTTAAATAAGAGGTTTTAATGTACAATTTTACTAACAGAAGTGACTTAATTGTGGTAAGTTAGGTGTAAATGCTTATTCGAGAAAAATCCTTTAAATGCTTATTAAAAGTAAAGAAAATGCAAACCGGTGTAAAGAAAAATGGGTTTGCAGTGTTTCAGCTTGATTTTGCTAGCAATGAAATGTAAATTGTGTTATGGTGCAGAAAACTATGCCAAGTCATGGGTTTTATTTCAGATCATTAGTATGATGAGCATGTTGTGTTTATGTGAACAAAACTCTGATGAACACTAATCTGAATGGCTACTTAGTCATTTCAATCAGTTGGTAATTATTGTTTGGCAACAAAAATACCAGTTTAGTCCAATAAAACTGCTAACCTTATATAATTATTTTTGTAATTCTTTCCTTCTAGAGTCTTGTCTCAGTGTCATGTGTTAGTATGATTATTCAGCTTTTACTTTTCTGATTTTAATGTTCCAGTGGCTTTGCCTCAGACTATGGGCAAGTGTATATGGGAATCACCCTTTGCAGGCAGCAGGAATACGTATATGCTTGAGGTAAAACTCCCACTTTAGACAGCATGAAATGAAGAGTTTGTTAAAAGAAATAAAAAGGGTAATTAAAGAATTTAGAGAAATTACTGAATCTTACTTCTGTAAATGCCAGTGTTCAAGGAGGGTAGAGTCTTTAGGTGGACTTTGATCTTCGTGGGTCCCTTCCAGCTTAGGATATTCTAGTTTTCTATGAAGAATCTGAAAAATACATATTTTGAAATATCACGTTGATACCAGGTTTGTGGAGGTTTTTTGTTTGTTAGTTGTTTTTTGGGGGGGAGCCATGACAGTGTTCTGCTTTTCAACCTAAGTGCCAGTTTCTTTTGAAAGATCTGGCAGACCACCTCCACAACTCTAGGTAAACCCATGGGTACCTTGGGAAGGGACACCAGCAGCATGAGGGTCTGTACCTGCACAGTGGCACTTGGGTGGTGGGTTTATTTCTGCTGCCACCACCGACCCTGTGTGGTTTTCTCTGGGGGCAGCTGGGGCCAGGCAAGGCCAGGGGTTTGGTTCTCAGTGCCAGTGAGCACATGGGGGGTGGCACTTGCTTGGAGCTGTCTTGCGTCCCTTAATACATGGAGGAGAAAAAGAACTAACTTCTCCTGGAGGCTCATTGCATCCCATCTTTTGATACCCCACCTGCTTGCAGGGAGAGAGTAAGAACAGTGAAAAACACTGACATTGATCCACTCCTCCTCTGGCTTAAAAGGTGACAGTTTTAATTCTTACTCTGGGGATGCTGGGGTTATGGAGAAGCCTTGGAAATCTTTGATTTTGCACATTTAAACATCAGGTTTGCTTAAAGAGGAGTGGATGATATTTTGAGGAAGACTACCCCAAGTGTGTGTGGATGCCCCAAGGAATTGTTTTATGCACCTCTCTAGACTCAACATTTTATTTATTTTCCCCCTCCTATGCTTAGCATTTGAAACTTGGATGAAACAAAATAGAGGCTATTGCTCTGTTAGGAGAAAGTACAAAATTTATCTGGCACATGGTGCTGCCTTTCTGGCAACTTACTGGCTGCATACTGCACCTGTGTTTTAGAAAGGTTGTGCACCTACTCCCTAAGATGGAACTGCGTTTCAGAGTGGTGGGCAGTATAAAACTCCCTGGTAATCAGAGGATAAAATTGTGGCAAAGTGCAAAGATGTAAAAATACTGAAATGAAGGTTTTGTGCTCTGCTCACCAAGAGCAAAACAGGCAACTATTTTTTCCTCTTATGGAAGGATTTTTCCCCTAAATGATTGAATATGATTTGGCATTATTTCTTGTTGATAAAACTCAATTTTTGTATGCTTAAGCTTCAGTCTGATCTATTTCCTTGGGTCTAGAAATACATTCAAATTGTTTTAAACTGAGAAATGTGCCAACTAGGATTGTTTTGGTGCAAAGATTTCTATTTAGTTAGCAGAGAGAAGGATAGAGATTTTTTTAAAATAGTGTCTTTGAATTGCTTGCAAAGAGAACAGAAAACATATTTTAAATATTTCGACATAGGAGGTCAGAAGGGAAGTGTTTCATTTCATTGTTTCAGTGTTTCATATTTGTCTTCTATCTGTAGAGTCTGCCTTGTTTTAAAACTTTTGTGAAAAGTAGTAGTTCTTAGAAGTAGCCCCTATGACATTCATTTGTAATACCACGCAAATGCTGTGACTTTGCCAGCTGTGCTTCTTTTTAGTGTAGAAGGCCCCAAACTATTCTTGATACTTGTTCTGAAGATAAATTAGTGGCTTCTAAATAATGCAGTGAACCCTAATTCTCTTTGATTAGTAGCGAGTTAGATGATAGCGACCCATTGAAATTGGTCATCAGCATAAATAATGAGTGAATGAACTGATAAAATGCAAAGTCACCGGCCATCATAAATCAAATGAAATCCACTTTCTCTGGAAGTCACTGAAATTAGAAGTCCGTGCTCCTATTAATTATTTTGCCTTCTGAAGACGACAGTGTTATAAATCAGCCTTGAAAGGCACTTCACTTAGGAAGCTGAAAGAGTAAGACTGCCTGCAAATTGTTTTGTATACGCACCTAATTGTTTCTTAAGTAACCCACCTTTTGTAGTATGACTGCTGAAAAGCAGAAAGTGCACCAAAAAGTGTAGATTAATGAAAACAGCAGATACTTCTGTAAGAAAATTATTTGGTCAGAATAACAGCTGTGCCTTATGCATTGGTCAATCTGAAACTCAACCTACTGTTCTTGTTAGGCAGGGTTCCTCCAGCCAATTTGAACTTTAGGGGATTCTCATTTATTAGCTAGATATAATTAAGATGGCAATAAGAAAATTGTCAATAAAAAAGTCTGAAAAAAAATGGGCATGCAGACTAGTTTAGTTTAAAATTGCACTGTGCATTTGTCTAAACAACATATTGCAAGAATTTGGAATGACAGGTAAATTCTTCTTGGCGAAAATGTATACATATTTCTGTTGCAGTTTATCTATGCATTTATGTGTATTTAGATATGAAGACATATCTGTAGTGCTTTTTTAAAAAAATACCGTACTATCTCTGAAGTTATTGAACACTCCATGCACGATATCTTAATTTTTCTTTGTTCTGCTGGAACCTCCTTGTGGGTATCATCTGATTATGCCAAAATGTGTCTTCATTCATACCACAAGTAATTTAATGAAGTACAAGTAGATTTGCTTTGAATCAGGGAAGGTGAATGGTCACAGAACTGTCCTTGGAACAGTACAATGGCGTTACTGTCTTGGATGTTAGATTATAGTTTCAGCTTTTCATGTCTTCTCTCGTCTAAACTGATTATAGATGTTGAGATTGTATGGAAAACATGTTATGATAGGTAGGTGAGAAAGACTCAAAGGAAAAGGTTAAAAAAAAGGGATAAAACTGTATATGTCAGAGAAAAACAGGGAGAAGAGTGTTAAAGAAAATATATATAATTAATATATATAAAAATGTAGTGTATAAAAGGTTAGACTCAGTACCAGGCTCTTATCAATGCTTATCTGATTTTATGTCAATAGTTGACCTGTGCACTAGACAACCAATTATGGAGACAGCAATAAATATAAATATGTATTCTTTGGGACCTCTACCTTTCTGCACAAAAAATGTGACTTCACATTATTCTCTACTAAGGCATCATAAAACATACACTATGATTACTTAAGCCTTATAAGTCTTTTCTTAAATTTATGGATTTTCTGAGGAAAAACTGGACTGAAAACAAACATTTTCCCAGTTTGCCACAAAAGTTTTGGAACTTGTGGAACATGAAAATAGTTTTAATTGTAGTGTTCCCTCCTGCACTCCTCACTTCTGACATAATTTATTTATACAAACCTATACGGTGTGCTATGAGTTTTTTCCTTTTAAAAACCAATGATACTTTCAATGGCAATTTTCATTTGCAGTTCAGAGTGGTGCATCTTCTATTTTTAAATAGATCTGGGAACTAATAGGGTTCTTTTATGTTTTTTAGCTGTTTGTGCACTTTGGAAGAGCACTGAGATGTAGGACAATGAAACGGAGTTTGCACTTTTGAACACCCCCATCTCTTTACTCCTGAAAATTAAACTTTGTCATATTATATTTGCACATTATTTCTCTTTTCATAGGAATTATTATGCACTTCTGGTTAAGCAACGCTACATATTATGGTAAAATACTTCTCGTTCCAGGAATTTCTTGAATTCTGAAACTTTGTCCAAATGAGACTAGAGTTCCTGTTCCATTGTCTAATAGATATGACTGTGTTAGGAATTAGCAAATTTTTATTCAGTTTAAGATCTTAATACATGTAAAGGTTTATTTGTGATATGCTGGTGCTTTAATCTCTGATGCCTTGTAACTTATATGTTTGTTATTGTTCAATATCACGAATCAACTGAAAACCTCTGCATGTCCACTCTGTCCTTAAGTACACTGTTTGCAGCATCTCCACCCCCTGAAACTGCAAGAGGCTGAAGTATAGATACAGTTGTTGGAAACAGCAGTACTATTAAACTACTGGTACAAAGACAGTAATATTCTATGTTTTGAGCTATGTGAGTTGTGGAGGCTCTAAGGGGAATAAATCCTTATCTTTGAGTTAATAATGTGAATGAGAACAATCTGCATGAAGTCACCAAATTTTTCTCAGAGGGCTTCAGTGTCCTCTCATGGAAACTAGAAAATTTTCACTGTTTTTAGACAAAACAAAATAAATTGGGTGAAGTATAGAGAAATGAAGTTATTAATATAGTAAAAATGTCTTTATTTACCTACACTGTTTTTGAGTGGTTATTATATGCAAGGTTTGCTTAAATGTATTACATATTGCTAAGTGAAAGAGAATGCTTTTAGAATCCGAATCAGTCAAAATTCAGGTAACTTATGTATTAGTCTGTGAACTATGCTAGTGGGGAAGGCTATTTATGAGGTCTGAGCTTTCAGTTTTATTCTCCAATATGTTTCTGTTATGATTATTTATAATCCAGTGATTATGAAAGGCTGTCAAAGAAGGTTCTTTGACAAAATGCAAGGAACTGTTCATGAGCAATTACTGTGGTAATTGAGTTACTGATTTTAAAAATAAACTTAAGTTGCATTAGATTTGCTTGGACAAAGGTGTTTGATTTGTGTGTCAGTATTAATTAGTGAAGGGCAAGTGTAGGGTGCAGTCCAGTAAGTGGTTGAAAATGTCAGTCTGAAGACATCTTTGTAGATTCCTCTTTCGCATCTTCCTTGAAGTGGTCTGATGTCAGGATCTCTTATTTTTGATTGTCATTATTTTCAAGTGTAGTGGCCTGCTATGAAGGAGATTTCCCCTAAGTTAGATGTACTTTAGATGAACTTGTGTTCATATTTTACAGTCTTGTATACAAGTTAACAATCAAAAAAGCAATGTTGTGTATTTACTGAAAAAAAAAAAATTAGTCCCCATGTTACTGCTTTAGAAAGTACCTCATTTTAGTTACGTTATTGCACTTAACAAGTCCTGTATGTCCTATATGTTATTTGATATAGGGTGCTACTGAAGAGTCTCCAACTTCTGCTGTTTCTCATTAGGAAGGAGATGATCTTCAGAAAATTCCTGTCTTATGCTTTGGTACAAGATGATGAATTTGTTTCTCTTAATCACTTAAAGAACAGTTACTTAATCTGTGTAGTGGTTTTGGTTTTTATGTTTTTGTTTTTTGCAAGGCAAATTTGATAAATGATAAAGTAGTTCCATTTCTGTAAGAGAAAGACAATATAAAGAGAAGTCTAGAAGATGGCAAGACCTATACAAATCTTCAGGTCAACAACAGTAAGTGGTGACTGAGAGGGCAAAATACTCCCCCCCCCCCCCCCCCTCACTACAGGAGTAAGTTTAAGAAATTAATTAATTTTCTGACTACAGGAGTAAAGTTTCACTGTAAGGCTTCTCCACAAGGCACTGATAAATAAATAAAGCAGAATCTACTGTTAAGTGTTTAGTAGTTGTTTGGAAAAGATATTATCCAACTTTGGATATTGTGAAAGTATCTGATAATGATTTTACTAATTATCCCGAGACACAAATGACTGAAAATACTAATCCTCTTTACACAGCAGTAGTAAAGTGACACTGAACCACAGAATACTTGAAAAAGAACTCAAGCTATAGCAAAGGAGCCATCAGAGTGTAATGCAAAGGGCACTCAGTTTAACTTAGTGTTAACTCTTGGCCATAATAATTAATGTCTAGTTTAGATTAAATGTCTATTTAGACACTTTAGAAGTCACTATAATATGGTCTTCTCTACATAGCTTTTTCGAGATACCTGGTTGTAAGAACCACATAGAAGCTTTTGTTTATTGCTTAGGATGACGTGTTTGAATGCTTGAAAATCAACAGCCATCGGCTGCAGTATCGCAGTATGTATTTGATTGCACAACCACTCTAGTAAAAACAGTGTTGAAGCTATATAAGTAGTACATAATCTTGATGATCAACAGAATTGACCATTTTGACTGGAACTCAAGCCAAGTGAAAGGCTTTTTATCCCATGCTGATTATCCTAAGGGGTGTAGGCAAACTAAGGGAAACATGTTGACCAGTGGTCTCCTCGTATCAGCTGTTCCAATGCCACTTCATGCCTATTAGTGGCATTACTAAGATGTGTTTCCACTGTGATGCCATGGATGCCAAATGGTAGAACAACATGGTGAGAAAATGCAAAAGATTGAGCAAAAATCCAGTTCTGAGAAACAGAAGGGGTTTTGATTAGCATGAGTTGTAATATCTTGTACTACTATGGGGTCTTGATGGTTTATGTCCTTAAAGTGCTAACAAACCTTAAGGATCTCAGAAATTGTAGAATTTGAAATTGAATCAGAGGCAGAGCTGGAGATAAAGCTGGGTTTTGTTGAGTCTGCACTATGCTTTGTTTTTTCTTATAGCTTTTGTGCATACATACTACTGAATGTTTCTGGAGTAGCAGATAAAATAGATTTAGTATTGCAACAACTATGTAACCTGTAGTTAAATACTTGCTATAAATTCTCAGATGATATTAAGTTAATATGCGCTGTCATAAACTGATTTTCAAAACATCTGCCTTTTTAATTTTTTTTTAGTTTATACAAAATTCCCCACCTGCTCTTGAAGATAGTCTTTCAAGCAGTATCTCTGAATTGTCCATTTGAGGGGCTGAACACATATTTTCATATATGATAATTAATAATGTAATTTGATTTGTTACTTTATGGGGAAAAAGTGTTGTATGCTCTCTACAGTTGGATAGAAAACCAAAATAAAAATAACATCAAATTTTGAATAATGAAGTGAATAAGGAGTTAAGTTTCTTGTAATGTTTCTTGTTTGATCCTTCATTTAAAAAAAAATAAATAAAAAAGCCTGCATGTAAATATATTTTTATGTATGCTAAGCGTAAAGATAGCTCTGTCCTACCATATTGATTTATTAGATTCTCTGACATTTTAGTTGTGGTCGTTATGTTATATTTATGAGATGAATGTTGGATTCCCTCATTATGTTATCCTCATTTATTTTACATACTTTTATGGCTAGTTGTGCTCAGCTTTACATTTAAAGCTTTATTGCAGCTGTTAGTGTTGGGGGGAGGGGGAGACAAGTGCTTATTGATCAGAATTTACATGTTTACTGTTGTAATAATGATTTATGTAATCTTTTTCTACATATAAGGGCTTTCTCTGAAATAAAATAGTATAGTTCAGGAGGTCTCTTATCTGAAAGTGGGTTTTGTTTGGGAAGTTAGTGACTGGACTTGTCTAGGGGAAAATGGCGAACACTTCACCATGATGATGTTGACTTTTTTCTTTTATATATAAAAATGCTGGTGATCTTTATAATTTGACATTTTATTTACAACTACGTTACACTTGAGGTGAAGCAATACTAATGTTAGAAATTATTATTTCTCACAGATCCTCTTTCATTTAATGATTTCTCACAGATCCTCTTTCATTTAATGATCACTTGATCACTTCAAACCTTCCTTGATTTAGCTTTATGACTCAATGTAGTAGTCCTGAGTGTCTTTTTTTGCAGCAAGGGAGACAGAAACCCTGAGATTTGGCAAATATGGCTGCAGCTGGGGTACCCTTTGTGAGAAGCTTTAAACGTACCCAGGCTAGAAGGTACTGAACATTTACCTGTCCTTCTGAGAGTTTCTGAAGGGTGCTGGGAAAGCCCCCTTCACTCCTGCAGTGGTAACATCCCTCTGAAAACCTGCATTCAAGTAGCTTGAGTAGTGTGAAATAATATAGTGGTAGAAGTGGCAATGGTAACATATGTGAGAACTTCTATTATATGTTCACTCATGAAATACTTGCAATTCTGTACAGGATCTGGCCCATAGTTTGTAAATGCCTAGCTTTGAAGATGGAAAGAACTGATATGTAGGATGTTAGGTAGCTATTTTTATGTAAAGCACAGTTGCAACTCAAGTACTTTGACTCTGGAGTTGATAGTGTAGTTAAAATTTGGCAGTGATCCTAAGAAATAATTTCTTATATAATCTATACCTTCCTTTTGATTTTCTAGGAATAATTTATTTGGAATTGCTGTGTGCTATATAAATTCATCATTTTTTTTACAGACTCTGGGTGTTGTGAGCACATGATTTCTAATCAAGATTTCTAGGTTACTGTTCATAATTAAGCTTAGTATTGTGTATAATTCACTATACCACATTTTCCAGTGACAGCCACGTAAATTAGATATCATCACAAGGGTTCTGGAGATTTATATTGTTGTAAGGATGCACTGTAGCCTTTTCCCATAAACTAAAGTGTGTTTTTCTAGCATGTAGAAATTCTGTAAAAAAATCTGTGTTTTGTCATCCAACTTTTGAGCTGATGTGTATCTGATGTATAGTCTGCAGATATGTTTTACAGCTCTTCTGTGCGCAGCGGTGCTTCTCCCACCAAATATACTTTGGATAACACTGAGTAGATAGCACAATTTGTAGGGATTTATATCTTGTAAAACAAAGCATAAATTACTTTGATTAATACATCTTAATATAATTTTTCTGTAAAACTGTATGCACTCTGATGGTAAGTCTTTTATTCTGGAATGTTATTCATCCCCAAACAGTCCTCTGCATCTTCTGGCATTTGATTTTCATTGGTATGATTTCTGTCTCTTTTTTTAATAAGCATACTTCTGAAATACAAATTAGTTTTTTTCTAACAAATCATTATCATGTGCTATCATCAAAGGTTATTCACTGAAAACTTGAGAAAAAGGCAATGAAAAATAATTGTGATTGTTAATGGAAATGTATTTTTGTCTTAAACAGCTTCCCTCAGCAATAATTATAGTTATGCCTCTTGGGTGTTTTTGGACTAATAAATTTATATCCAGTAGTTCTTTTTCGTTTAGTAGTTAATCTTTTACAGAACACTGAAAATTTATACTTCTAACTAATATTAGGAGAGTCAGGAGAGTATAGTCATCTATCCGTCCTTTTAAAATATAGATGTGTTTTTTTCTGTATTACTAGGAGATGTCTGTGTCTATACTGTACATGAGCTGAAGTGTTTTATCATTGTGGAGTTGAGTTCTGAGTGTCACTTCTAAATTTGAAAAACATGGATTCAATCAGTCCATGTGATTTATTAGGATTAACACCAAGAGAATTAGGTATCCTTGTAGAAAGAAATTTCTGTTATTCAACCACTAAGATACAATTTTTGTAGAAAAGCAGAAGCATAGAGAGTGTATTAATTTGGGGGTTTAGAAGTTAATATAAGGCACAGGTCATAGTAATAAATAAAGACTGAATTAGTCGAGCAATATTTCACTACTGAAGTAGTTATTAAAAGATGAGGCTTTTTTCCTCCTGCAGTATTTTCATGTACCGTTATTAATCACATGTTTCTGTAAACCACCAAGGTATAAATCCTCCCCTTCTACTGGAAAAGAGTTACTTTTATAAAGGGGTTGGTGTATGACTTTTTCATCAAAATTCCAGCAAAACCTTCCCCTCATGTTAAAGGTTTTAGGATTAAAGTGTTCTGGTCCTCTAATTAAACATAGAAATATACAAAGTAGCACAAATTTGGCTGGCTGAATTTTTTTTTACCTTAAGTATGCAGTTTTTCAGAGTTTAAGAAATGGTTAAAATTAATCCTGTGTGCAGTTACTGAGAGAAGACGCAGGCAACAACTGTCAATAAATCTAGATCTGTTTGAAGCAAACGTCACTAAATCTTAGTCTTGACTGCTCTCTGGTAGTGTCAAGAGCTGCTCTATAAGATGAATTTGAGGGGAGGATGAAAAAGGTACCATATTAAACCACAGCACTGATAAGTTTAGTTAAGAGGCAGAAGATGTGTCCTTGCAGTGACATTCAGTGGCCGATATTTGTTTCCCTTTAAATAATATGCTGTACATCTATGAGAATGATGGCTTGGTGTTTGTGACATTGCATCTTCACCAAGGTTACTGGCTCCAGGACAGGCAGTCTCTCCTCTCTTTTTCTCTCACACCCTGTCAATAAATATCCACTTGTCTGAGGAAGTGAGATACAGATTTTACAGCTGACACCAGAGCATCTTCATTTCCAGAAGCAATGAGTTTCAACACATGTGAACGTGGAGTAGGGGAGAAAAAAAATTAAAGGAATATATCTTTCAAGTCTTTGTCATAAGAACGCAGTTACCTTTCCCAGACAACAAAATCCAAGGTTTGGCAATAGTATAACATTTTAAATTTTCTGATGAAATGAAGAAGTTTCTATTATGACAATAGCATATTAAATTCAGCCCAAAGCTTTGTCTTAAAACCAGATAAATATATTCCATTTTCCATATTATATATTAAAACTTATATATTTCCACTTTAAAACAGGAAAGTAATTAAAGAACAGTATCATATATACATTGTGATTTTCTGCTCTATTAATTCAGGGTTTTTGTAATCTGGAATTACAGAAACCCCTTCAGTCTTCTGTTCTACCCAAGCATGCAACTTCCACAGCTCTCAGATGAAAAGAAAGGAGGTAGTATTTCGTACACACGAATGTATATATGCATAATAAACTAGGGATATCTAAATGGGGTTTTTACTACATGTGGAGATTTTGAGTGAGAAGTTATATAACAGAATGAACAAATCTCAGTCAATTGGAAAATATCTTAAATTTTCTAATCTGTAGCCTATTCTTTCGCTGAAGAGAAAAGCAAATAATTCAGTGGAAATAATTTATTAATCTCTGCTTTATTTCACCTCCAATTCTAATTTATGTGAGCTTCACATCTATGAGTAAAAAGACTCTCCTGCCCATTCTTCTTTTTTATTTTAAAACTAAAATGTGTTAAATGTAACTAGCAAGTCTGATTTATCATGAGCTGTTACCAAATTGCTATTACGGTCTCTTTTACTCTCCTCCCCTTCTCCCTACTTCTTCCACTCCCTAGCCTCTCCTCATCCTCCATCTGAGCTCTGATTGTAGTCCAAGTCCTGATTTCTTACCACTAACAGTACCACCCCAAAAGGGAGCATTGAGTTTTTCTAACTTTTTTTAACTGCTTAATGGCCTATTTTCATCAACACAGTAGGGAGCACCTATCCATTCTCCCACAGGGTATGGTTTGCCATTGGAAGAGCAGAGATGTAACCATATCTATAACACTTTCTCAGTGTGGGCGCAGCTGTTTCAGGAAGACTTTTATAGTACTTGTGTCAGGGCTCTGAATATTCTTTTGCCTATATTGTACAGATGTGCTGCTGTGAGCAGGACTAAGGCAAGCTGTCCTATGTATCATTTTCTGTGCTCTTCTTAGGATTCCTTGCTTTGCATCAGTTTCGTGATATGTGGAAATACCTCACGTGTTAATGGATTGCTAAAGGCTCTTAAGCTCAATAAAGAAGTCTCTGAAATGTCCAGCCTGAAAACATAGGTTACTCGATCCTAAAAAGTGTGGATCAATTGAGAGCTGGTATTTCCAGTTGAGAATCAAGTTCTGGGATCTTTCTACAGAGCTAAAAAATCCTGTTCAGGATAGTGTGGTATGACAGGAATGATGAAGGTTTCTTTGAGCATCTTGAGTCCCCAGATTACATTTGCAAAAGTGCTGTGTTTAAAAAAAAGGTGTCTGTGTCCTCAGGAATTTCTTGTTATATTATTGCCTCTGCATGTCTTGCACAAAAATCTCATCTAAATGTGAGGAACTGTTTGGATTCTGGACTTTCTAGGAAAACCTTGCTAATATGCTTTTTAGTGGATATTGTCTACCAAATTCTCAATTCTAAAGCAAGGTATTTTGAATCTTAACAAAATGGCTATTTTGAAAAAAATTGCTATTTTGAATCACCGATATGATAAAGCAGCCTGGGTTATCTGCTTAGTTGCAAGAAGACCCAGAAAGCCTTAGTTTTCTCCTATGTTTCTAGAGACTGTAGAAGTTAGTTGGGTCTTGTGAGTCCTACTTACCTGATGTCAAAGACAATGATTTCCTTTGTTTTGCCTCTCTTAAGTGCAAGAGCTGAAGACTGGTTGCAGTCTATTGTATGAGGCTTAAGAGATTTGATGTAGGATTGATAGATGTCAGTACAGTTATGTAAGTTACAACTTCTAATACCATCCTGGAGTATACAGAATGCTGTTATCTTTCTCTGTGGGCATGTGTATGGGTTAGTCTCATTCCTATAGAATGGGTTAGTCTCATTCCTATATGCTGAATGGGTAAAAAGAGTGAATCTCATCCTCAGCACCCAATCCTGTTTCTGAATCAGACTCTAAATGGTGTAACTGTCTGTCTCTGCAATATTTGTATCCATACAAAATGACCATATGACTAAACAACTTAGAACTGTGACTTTCACTCTTGGGTGTTCAACTGTTGCAGGAAAGAGATATAAACTGATATAATCAGAAATAAATAAATAGAACTGTGGTAATTGATGTGTTTTGTTTTTGTGGTTTTTGTTTTTTTTTTTTGGTCTGCTACATATCCTAACCACATTAAACACTATAAATGTGTAAAATTGCTTTCAAAATATTTAGCATAGCAAAAGACGTTCATTCAGTTGTTACAAAACTTACTGCATTTTTAGCTAAGTTCACTGAACTGTAAATTAAGAGCTGTAAATTAATTAGGATATCAATCCATTTCTTTCAATTTTATGTTGCTACTTTGTGATCTTGTAGTTACAAATGATGTATGAAAAGTGGAAGAACTAAGAGTAAGAACTCTTTAGCATCTCTATTGAAAACTTTAATTGTTTTAAGAAATTTATGTTCTTTCCCTACTTTCTTTCTGTACTTTTTAGAGTGATAAGATTGGGATAATTAATGAGGAACTGACAGAATAGAAGAATCTTATGCCTGAAAGCAAGTCCTAGAAATAGCTGTGGGATGCTTTGTTGAAGGGTGGAGGTTTAAGGTTCTGATACTCTTTAGTTAAAAACAAAACAAAGGCAAAACCCCACAACCTCTTAAAAAAGAATATCAAATAAACTCATGTATTCATGGAATGAAAACAGAATGGAAAAGAATACCCCCCAAACTTTATGCATAAGATAACTGTGCAACTGTTACACACTGCAAGGAAGAATAGTCTTAAACTTTTGTTCTCTTATAGATATTATGGATTACTTATAAGTTCTTTAAAGTCTTTCTCCTCTATGCCCCACAAGTAGTCTAGATGCATTTTTTGTTTAAAAGTTTAATTTTAACCTGTGAGTTGTCTGTAAAAGCATATTATGACTTTATATACATTTTTTTTCTGGTTTATTTAAAGTGTCATCTGCTGACCCTTAGTGAAAAAAACCCACATGTTTTTATTCTTTTTAGTTTCTACTAGTAGTGCAGCTTTAGAAGGGGTAATAATGGAAATCTGTCATATATCAACAGAAAGAAGGGTTACTTTACGGCTATAAGGTTGGATTTTAATCTTCCTATTGCACCTTTGTAATCCAAACTCTGAGTTGTTTAGAAGTGCTCCATTGAGTTAAGTTAAAGCAGAATATAGCTCACAATAACTGTTATTACTGTTGTGCACCGTATTCTGGTATGTTAAGCTTGGCCTTCCGTTCCCAACCTGGTTTTCAAGGGTGTTAGCACATCTGAAATTAGGTATTAAGTGTAAAATGATAACTACTGAGAAAAATAGACAAATATTTTTTCCTTAACACGACTTCACATCGGGCTCAGGAAAACTTATATATTTATTTAATCTGCTTATCAAACACAAAACAAGGTTACCTACTTTCAGGTGTTTTCTGCCCTTGTCTTTGTAAACAAGAATAGCTCTATCTGAGAGGACAGTACACCCTTAAGGTGCTAAGCACTCCCTGCTATGTTAATAGAGTATTTGATTCTCTTATTCCCAACCGTATTTAATTTCAGGCAGAGGGCAAATAATAAAATATCAGATTGGGATATCTAATTTAGAAGTGAAACTCAGTCTCTACACTGGTCCAGACAACTTCTATAAAGTGCTTTGTATAGGTATTGAGAAAGATTATTATTGTTATTTTTCAGAAATTTTTGTACAAAGCTGACAAACCCTTGCTTCTTTTTAATATTGACTCTAGACTAGCAATTTTGGAGGTGATGAAACATGTTCTGGTGAAAGTAAATGTTCACTTTCAAGAGTTCCCTTACAGACATGTTTAAGTTCATTGCAAATGTTTCTCATTAATTTACTGATGTATATTTTCTTTCGGCAGACAAAGGGAAAGGGGAGGTAGGTCTATTGAATTGTATGTTTTTCACTTTGACAAATGGTGAATTTCAGTGGTTCACAGGGAGTTCTGTTCAGTTACCTCTTACAGTAAGATGTAGTGCTACCTCCCTGTGCACTGTTTGGAGTGTTCATCCCTGCTCTCAATCTAGAGTCATTGATTGCTCATGTCTTTTATGGGTGCAAACCTAAATACATGATTTGCAAAAGAAATGTGACAAAAAGGGTAATAGTGGCTGTATTTTTTGAAAGAGATAAAAAGTATTGCCTGAGTCTTGAACCGGCACTCTCATCACTGAATTTTTTAATAAAGGTGATTATCAACAGATACAACAATGTCATAGTAACAAAATATACCTTCTGTTTGCACTATAACTGAATTATTCTTGCTAATTATAGTAAGTATTTTTAGTCATTGATATATGCAGCCACTAAAACACTGCATTTATCAGCTGAGTGTTTTTTCTCATTGGCTTTGATGTTGCCAGTGTATATTTAATCTCAATTTATTTCTACTAGTCATTGTTATATAAAATCTAATGCATGGAAACACAATATTTATCCCAGCAGCTGTTAAAAATCTGTGGATATGGATTAATGTCAGCTTTTAAATGTGTAGTACTTTAGTTAATTCCATCCAAGGACAGATGATATCATCCACTAGGAAGGAATATATTAAAAGCTGTCAGCCAGAAGGTAGTAAAAGTAGGTGATATGTTATAAGGAGGACTAAAAGGTCATTCAAAGAAGAGATATTGCTAATAAGTCAATTAAAATTTTCAAGCTGACATTTTACAAATTTCTGTGTAAGCCCTAAAACGTTTTCAAAGCTAGCAAAATTCACATCTGAGATTGGAAAAACAGGAGTCATGAAGAAGCTGCAGAGTTCCTTCATGAAATGAGCAAACACAAAGCTGTCTGCTTTAGGTTAAGGCATTGAGGAGATCAGGCTTGAAAAGGGACAGTTGTTTGGCCAGGTTAGTGTTGTCTAGGCTGTATTGGGAAGTATAATAGGAGAGCATTGTTTATGTATATGTAAGCAAATTTATTGCAATAAATGCTTTGTGTTCTATCTTGCTGTCCTTTCAAAGGCTCACCTGGACTATGTGCAAGTAGCTACTTCTATATGGCTAGATAGGGGATGTGTGTGGATATATTCATTTAGGTTGCATTTAAATGTGAGAGAAAATTCTTTTAAATTTACTGTCCAACAAGTGTGCAACCATTTTATAAGACACTGTGGCAATTTATTCAGGATGTGCTTTGATACTATCTCTTTGTCAGGTTTCAAGGCTCAAGATTAAATGCTAGTGGAGGTGGGCATGCAATCTATGCCAAGGAACTAAGCCCTCACTTCCGACTTGTGTTCTTCTTTCCTCTAAGTTTAATAAACTTAGGTAAAACACAAAACAAAATGAGGCTTAGTTCAGTTAAAGATATTAGTATATCTGACTACCTCAGTGGAGGAGAAAAATTCTCTAGTACCTTTCAGTACCAGGCTCAAAATTAGGAAAATCCAGCGTCAAACCTATTTCTGTTTTGTTTTCAATGGCAAAGAAAGGGAAGGATATTTAATGAAAACATATAATGCAATTTCTCTTATTGAACATTATCTAAACCCCAAAGATTATATTTTCCCCTCAGACCTGTGGAATGCATTTTGTACAGGAAATACCAAATGGACATCTATATTTAGTATTGATTAGGGCACAGATTAGAAAAAAAAGAAGTTTATGACTTGAAGTATATAAGGTAAAATGTTTGTTTTCTATGCAGTTGAAACTGTTTCTGTACATCTGGTGTTGTGAACTCTGTAGTCATGACGAGACCAAATGGCACTGTATTTGTTCGATTTTTAAACACGGGGTCTAAAACATACAAAAACCACTTTGTCATCTAGAGTGTTAGGCATGGGATCTCAGAGACTTACCTCTTTTCAGCTGAAATGTAGTTCTGGTTACTTTTGACACTTTTTTTTTTTATTTTTTTATTCCCAGGTAATTTCAAGTCGTGGTGTGCTGTAGGGGGGATTAGTTTTGCAGTTTGACTTTTTCACCCATTTATTATACTTTTGCATATGATATTGAAGTACCTTGATTGTCAGCTATTCTTAGGATACGTTTTTTCTAAGATAATCTGTGGCCTAGACTATCTGTGTTATTTTTGCTAGTGTGGAGGTCCATCTTATTGGTTACTCTACTTATCAGTCAACAGGTTATCAACCGAGCAAGTATTTCAGTGATAAATGATTCAGACAGTTGTAGTCAGATTCCAGTCTCATGTCTGAAATAGACATTTTTTTGGTTTGCACACTTTGCCTGATAAGATTATTTCTTTCTGTGACCTTACAGAAGGTCTGTTTTCTTCATATATTCTCACTTTCTAGAATTTTTGGGCTTAGTATCAGAAGATAGTTTGACTGTATATTTAAATCTGTGTATTAGTCTGTTATCTAGAAAAGGTGGATCAATCAATTTCAGTCTAGATTTATAATACAAATTATTTAGTTCAGTATACCAATACAAAAAGAAAACTAATGAATTAAGAATCCAGAAAATATGCAGAAAGTCTTCTGCAAAGTCTTGAAAATCCATCAAGTTTACTTGCATGTGATTATAGAAGTAAAAGGGAATAAAAGCCCACCCCAAACCCCTAGGCTTTGTTTAAGAGTTTGATAATGATACACTTTGTCTGATACATAGTATTTTTTGAAAGATGTGTTTATATGCCTGTGATTCTGTGCATGCACACTTTACATGCATATCTATAACACAAAAATATTATATCATGTCTATATCCGCTAATCTAACATGATTAGGTTGGCCCTGCTTGTTTCACTTGACAGGCAGGCAGTGACATCAATCAAAATTTCTGCCATTCATGTTGCTTTTCACAGTGCCAGTGAGAGTCCTGACAGGTTTCTTTAAAGTGGGATAGCAATAACATCAGGATTTTGGTATTCACCTATATGGATCATTTCAGTATTTAATCTGTGTTCATTTAAGCTTGTATTTTAATGGTACAGTAGTGTACATTAAGAGATACCCGGGTGTTCTAACTATGTGTGTGTTTTACGTTCTGAACCAAAAGGTGACTTGTTTCAAGATTGCACAGGCAATTTTTGCATGTGACTAAAACATGTCTTATGTAAACTTTTTGTGTTTTTTTTTGGGAGTGCCCATCTTTGTTTTCTAACAAATAGCATTTGGAATTTTTTCTTATGTGACATTTCATTTTGTTTGGAAAGGAATGAAAATAGTAAGAAAATAATGTGTTAAAGTTTTATTTTCCTGGAAAGATGTAGTAGAAAAATCAACTGTATTTTCAAACTGTATTTTCTATTAGACCCTATTTCATGTTTACCCTCAAGTTATTGCGAAGTACTGAATTGTTTAAAGCAGTTATATCAGAAGTTAAATCACGGATGACATAGATGGCACCAAGATATTTAATATATATATTCTGATGGATATTGATGCTTTGTGACTTTAACAAGCATTTTGGTTCAGCAAATTCATGAGCTAAGAATTATTTTCTGCTCCCAATGCAGTTGATGGAGACTTACTTCTGTCTTAAGTTCTAAACTCAGATTGGCTTCTCAGTTGGACAATATTTTCTGTCCTCTTTGACTTAATTCAAAATGGTATTTGGAAAAGCATCTAGTTTTTGTTGGTGGGGTTTTTTTATAATTTTTTTGTATGTGTGATCTGCCCAGGGAACATATTTTTAGAAAGAAGAAGCTAAACCAGAGTTTACTTGAGATACTTCATTGCTTCAGATTGCAAATGTAGTCAACAAACACTGACAGCTCAGTTACAAAAAAAACCCAAACCCCCCCCCCAACAACAACAACAAAAAAACCATGCACACAAAAAACCCACCAAAAAAACAAACAAAAAAAGCAAACACAAAAAGTCCAAATAAATTTGGGCTGTCTGAGTAGTCATTCAGTAATGGATACAGTACTGTAGCTGAAATATCTATTTTTTAAGTGCCTGTTGTGCTGTACAGAATGCTAATGTAGGTGCCAAATGGGAATACCCTCTACCATGTATAAGATGAATAAGGCACTTTGGAGTGGGATCCAAAACAGCTGGCAAAATGAAAAGTGCATGATTGTAAAGCTACTTTGCATTAGAACTAATCAAAATAAGGTGTTGCAGATGGGTATATCCTAAATGAAGCTGTCATTTAATTGAAATCTCTCCACCTGTGCTCTTTCTTTAGAAACCAGCCCAACAATCAAGGAGTACCCTTGTCATGTAAAAAGACTTTAAATTTTTACCTTTCCTGTCCCCTCAGGTGAATGCTTTTCCCTTTTTTTCACTCTCTTCCTTCCATTGCTGCTGTGGTACAGCAAGTTGGGTATTTAGTCCCCACTGCCTCTCTTTTCCTCCTCAGGACAGTGACAGTATTCACAAAGGAGAAATGGAAATTGCACCAATAGTATTAGGAGATCCCCTACCAGCTAGTGCACTGTGCAGAAAGATAAATCATGTAGTTTTGAATCATGCTGGTCTCTTCCAGTCTAGTAATATTAGTGCAGCCATGGCAACTCTCCTTAATTCTTTTTTCCAAAAGACTGTGTGATAAAGGGTAGCTGGAATAGTAATCTGGCCCTTGCAAATGAATCCTTTGTTCTGGAAGCACTTTTGACTTGTGCTGAACAGGAGTGAAAATGCTGTTTCTCTGAATAGCATGCCCAGTCCACAGAAGTGTCTCATGACTCTGAGCAATATGAATTTGCTGAATGGACTCTAGTAGGCCATTTTCTGGATGGCACAACAGAGAGTTGTCTAGAAATTTATGGAGGTAATATCCAAAAATGAATTTGGAGAGGACTTACAAGAAAATTTTGGACTAAAAAATGCACATATTGTTTGGGAGAAGTGTGAAAGGATTTAGATGAAATTGGTTGATGACCCACTGTGGTCCCTTCCAACCTTATCCATTCTGTGTCATTCCATAACACTCAGTTAACTCCATAATGGGGAAGGGTAGATATGATAGCTGCAAAGTATGATTTTATTGATAAAAATTTTAGTTGATATAGCTAAACATACCTGTATTTCAGTAAAGAATTAGGAGTTGCCACTAGGATGTTTGAATGTTATTTGTGTTAAAGTATTGAATGTTTACTGTTATCTACTTTTCAGATTGCTTTGTGGTATCTGATTTAAAAGCTCCATCTAATTCTATTTCCTGTCTAAACTGTGTAAGTTGAAGCCCCAACTGCAGATGTGAATTGACATGGGGAAATTGCAAGATTCTCATCGTACACAGAGCGATTGTCCCAAATTTAAACATGGAATTAATAGTATAATGGTATCTAATGGTCTGTATTTCTGGCCTTCTGCATCAATCAGTAATTGCATTCCAAATAGTGCATCATTTCTGTAAATCAGTGCATCTGAGTTATTGACATAGTGATGACTTCTACATATAACAAGAAAAAAAAGTCTGTCTCGGAACAAATCAGTCCCTCTAAAATCAACCAAAGTTTGGGATGGATTAAATAATGCAGACAATTTATTGGGAATAATTCCTAAAGATTGTCCCCAAAATTGATTTGTCTAATGTGGTGTGCTACCTTTTTACATGTTATATGTTGAATCAATCCAAGTCTTACAATTACAGAAGAGTTATTTTTTACAAGGGAAGTAAGCTTCATAGCATTTAGGTGGGCTTTAAGTGTTGTATTGAATTCTCTGCTTCATACATTGGTTATGTAATGATCTTGAAAACCACTGAAAAATGCCCCCTTTCACCACAAAAAAAAAAAAAAAATTGTTTTTATTATTTTTTTTCCCTTTTGCCTTTAATAGAACTATAAAAAAGGCTGACTAGTCTGGACTCTATTGCTATGTAGAAGCTATTTTAAAACATCTAACCATCTGCTTAATGGCTGGTAATACCTTTCTAATGGTCACTCTTGATAAGATACTTTCAATTTGTTACAGTAGTAGTAATCAAACAGCCAAGCACATTCTACAGTGATGTGGCTGAGATTGTTCACCACTTTCCTATCAGCGAAAGGGTTGTTACAGTCTTGCATAGTAGTAACAGAATAGCACCTTTGAAAGTTTTGTGTTTAAACAGCGATTCTGGATGAGAAATATGGATCTGAATTGGGAATTTATGAGATGTTATGCAAAGGGATAATTTTCAGTGTTTATGTGTCCAGGTTTTGTGGTTGTAACAGGTCAGTTTAATTAATAATTGTCCTTTCTTCCCCTGGATTATATATACTGAATTGCTGTCATCTAGGTCCTTGCATTCTTTTGTGTGATCCTGGCAGCTGGTGACGGCTCTGCAAATTATGAGTTTCTTGGCTTAAAACAGATTAAATTGCAGACAAAACAAGCTATCAGCTGAGTAAATACTGCACCTCTGTTTGGCTTCAGTGAGAAGAAGGAGATTAGCGTGAGTACTTAGTGTTCATAATTACTAGTAAGAGGCAAATAGTAGGCTCAGGCTGACTGGAGATTGTTCCATTATATCCAATTAACACCCACTTGATTATTGTTAATTACTTGTGTTGGATGACAGAAGAGTAAAGATGTCATACTTCAAACATACAAATACCATCTGGGTCATCAGTATGCTGACACTGATAATATCGTACTCAGTCTCAGATGCTACTAGGTATTTTCTCTGTACAGTTTTTAGACTTCACTGCTTTTATCACTTAAAATTCTTCTTATATATACAGCCTAAATAAAGTTTTTTTTTTTTCCTAGAAACAACAAAAAGAGCTGTATTTTGCCTTTTGAGTTCTTAAGGATAAAAAAAAATCTCAAACACCATGAGATTTCTGTTGATGATAATTTTTTTGAAAAGGCCTTGTTATGAGGTAACCAACTGAGGCTGAGACCCATGAACATGGGTAGAATGCAATGTGTTTGTTATTCCAGTGTCAGGGTTACCATTTTCAAATTTAATATGTTGAGATACTCAACTCTCTTAGACTTCTTCTAAACCTGCAAGTTCAAGTATAGTGATTTACATAAATATTATTGTCACTTTTCTTGGTTACGGGTAAAGCATTGTGATTAATGACTGAAACTAATATCATAAAAAGGTGAGTTCCCCAAGTGCAATGAGTTAATGAAGACCTTTCACTTTTTACGTTGTAATATATATTTAAACAGTAAAGGAACAGGCATTAGAAAGGCTATTGAAATAAGGAATTCCTAAGTATATTTAAAGATTTAAACAGGGAATTGAATACCTTGACTAGTCATTTGGAATCTATAATGTTAAAATACTCTCCTTTTAAAGGGCATTCACAGCATTAAAAATCACCTTCCAAATACTGTAAATATATATATTTTATAATGAATAGATATCAGTGAAATGGAATATTGTCATAGGATAATAGGTTCTGGCTGATGAATGCTGAAGCAGAGCCAAAATGCTCAGTTTTAAAGTAGGATACATTGATCCTGTGACAATCTTTTATTACAATTTACTTTTATTTCTCTGATGCCACCTGGCCAGTGTGGATATCATCATCTTGTGTCAATGGGACACTTAGAATTGTAGCATGTAGAAAACTGTATACATCTAGAGGCTTCATGTTATGTTGTGCTGATATTTAGAGGATCAGAGAAGGAACAGCTGTCAGGCTCACTTCTTACTTTTGCAAAATTTTATGCCACTCAAGGTGAAGAAATACATTATCAATGTTGGGTCTGTGAAGTGATGGAGAAGTGATTCAACATGCTTCTAATAAGCAGCATTTATAGATAGGCTCTTCAGCTTTATAATTTAGCAAAGAAGTAGAGAGGACAGCACGCTTCTGTATTTGTTCTTCCTTATTAATGGTGTACTATCCTTTTATGAGTGTTTCTTGATTTATTTGTTGTTGTTGTTGTTGTAGCATTTTTTGTATGTCAAGTGACATTTATTCCCTTACTTTAAGTATATGACACTTGGGCACATCTCACTGCTAGGCTTTCCTTACTGTAACCTGTTTGACTCAGATTTTTTTGATGGCCCTTGTTTTTGTTTTGTGATGTCTGTACAGTACCCAGCAGAGCATGTTCCTGACTTTTGGTTGTACTGGTTTCTAGTCTGATTTACATATACTAACCTGAATGCTCATTTCAGAGTTTGTATGGAACCAAAATATCTTCATCTATATTCCTGCAATAAATAGACTGAATTTGCAAATAAGAAAAGTAATGTCAAAGCCTCCTAAAATTCACTGGTTTTAACAGAAGAAAAAAAAAGTGTAACGAATTGGGTAGTTCCTCCTGTTATTTTCAAGTGTTCTTTAAGGGAGTGCTTAGGATGTTTTACTTGATTTAACTTAGACATAAGTAATTCTCAGTTCAGAGCAATGGTTTAGAACTTGACTGAATGTCCTTTTTGTGAAGTAATTATCCTGATTTCCTTGCTAAATGTTATTTTATGCATTATGTTTAATAGCCTCTTTTTCTTTGGTATGGTAGAATAATGATAACACCTTCTAATACTTAGGAACAGAATATATCCTCTGTTTGGTTTCTTCACAGTTTAGCATTCAGGCATTAGAGTAATATGGGGTTTTTTTCTGCACATCTTCACAACTGATGTATTAGAACAAACTATGGGTAAGCTTTTTAACTCAGCGGCATTTTTTGCTTCTATAAACTGTGTGTTCTTGTGTCTTTTTGGAAGATGTGTACACTGCCTCTATGGGAATATTAGGGACCTTTTGAGTAACTGAAGTCACTGCTATGAAATATTAAGTTTGCAGTATTCAAAAGCCATGTCCATATAGGATACTTTTGTGATTAGGTTTATAAATGCATAGGAGGTGTACTGCTTGTCTTTGAGCACACAGATGTATGGGTAAGAAGTACCATTCAATTTTTTGTGACAATTTCAGGTGTATTTTGTTTGCGATACCACATGTGGCCTTCTTAGTAGTGCAACATGCTTTGAGTTTACTCATTTCCTATAATGAAGAGCTTCCCTTGCTTCCTTGAGCTTCCAAGAGCTTCCCAAGCTTCCCTTGCTTACTTTCCTTATAGTTTTTTGTTGGAGAAGTGGTAACTCAGTGGTCCTATAACAGATGTTGTTCTTATCTTAATCTTGTACTAGAAATCATTCTCTTGGCTCAGATATGCTCTGGTAACTCAGTCAATTGATAGGTGAGCAGATATTCCAGTGTCCTGCCTGCTTAGTGCTGCTTTGGTTATGAGACAAAACCAAAAGCTAAGATAATCACATTTCAGTGTGTTTTAAGGTGTACATAATCTCTGACTCTTAACCTAGAAAACTACCACTGAGAGATTAACTTGCTCTCTTCACTACTGAGCTGAGTGGAGTCCTTACACAGCAGAATATCATTTATTGTGTATGTTATAATACTGTGTAGCATACTAAACTGTCAGGTTTCTCAATACTTATACTTCTTATTTTTTGTGGCTGAGTACAAGGACAGTATGGCATGACTATGTTTTCTGATAAATCTCTTAATGAATTGGCTTTGTATTATGTATTTCCTTCTGCAGTCTCCAATGATATAAATACAGTTTCAGTGCTTCTTTCCTCTCTCCCTCAATTGTTTTTATGAGGAAAAAAATTAAAGGCAAAGCAATGTTTGCAGGAGAAAAATTTAAGTGTATTCATCCTGTATCAAATTGAACAGTATTGCAGTAAATGTAAAGAAATTCTTATAATGATTAATATTGCATCGAGATTTAGAGAGGTTGATTGTGCCAGGAAATTGAAAGAAATTTTAAGGGAAATATGACATGGGATCCAAAGTATATTTTATCTTTGAATTGAATGTGTTTTATGGACAATTAATTAATTTTTAATAGTGGTATACAGGATTACAGTTTATACTCTTACATCAACTGCAGAGGAGACAATATGGCAGCAATCCTGATGAAAAAGAACAGCTGTGCAGTTGTGTGCCACTGACCACTTCACAGGATATGACACCAATAGTATGTTTCTATGACTAGACTTCAGCCCTGTATCTTGGAATTCTTTTGTAATTTAAAAAATATTTATTGAGCTTTTTTCTCTGACCATATACTGTTAAGAAAGATTTTACTGCAGTGGACTCCAAGACTTAAATCTCTGTTCTTTGCCTGACTGCCACCTAAAGTCATGGTAGACATTCCAAATCTAACACAAGTAAGAGCCCTGCCCTTGTATCAGGTGTTTTCAGAAAGGATTTTTAAGAAGTAGAAATTCCTGATGGAAAATATTCCTGTTGAAACACACGAGCCTTAAATTCCACTCTAAGAAATCTGGAAATGTTTGGTTTAATGTTACCTCCAGAGAGGTGGGTGAGTAGTGGAAAAATCTCTTCCCTCTTTCCTTTTGTTTTTATTTTTTTGGATGTAAGAGCAGTTTAGTCATTTGCATTAGCTGAATCTTGGGAATTAGAAATAACAATTATCTTTCAAGATTAAGTATTCTTGTATTGACTTCAGTACTTTCTAAGCTAACTGAATCACTGTTTCTTTAGAAGAATAAGAATATCATGTAGAAAATTACTTAAAAGTTTTATAGGTCCCCCTCACTTCTGAGGATTAATGCATCCTAATGATTATTTTTCAAGGCTAGCTGTGAAGGTGATCTCTGAGCCACATCTTCCTGCTCTTTTTTCACCCTTTCCATTCCCCCATAGCATTTTAGATGAATATGCTGTAGAGTTTTGGAAATTCTGAGTATTTCTGACATTTATAGTTTTGCCAAGGAGTCTGGATGTGAATGTTTGTTTTTACTGTCCTCAGTGAACCCAGCTGGAATCTTTGTAAGATGATAGTTTGTGTTCCTTTCCATTTTTTTAATGCAACTGTAGTGATATAGTATTTATATTAGTAATAAAGATCCCATAAATGTGCATTCAGAGCATCTGTGTGATTGTATACAGTGCCTAGCAAGAGGGTCATTGATATGACATGGCTGATGCATTATATGTGATTATTTGTTGCAGGTCAGTTAGTTGTGCTGTAGGCACACAGAACGTTTCATACATTAAAACCCCTTTCAGGTCCTTAACCTGACCAATTTAAATAGAACTGTCCCTCCCTCCACCACCTAACTCACTCATTTGTTAATACAAAAATACCTTTCAAAAGCTGAGCCATCCTGTTTGTATTTATATTGCAGTCCTTTGCTTGCCATGCTAAAGAGGCACATGGCTTGCAATAATTGACCTGGACACATCCACACAGTGATTTGCAGATAACCATGAGCTTCTTGAGCCTGGTTATGAGAGAAAACTGCCTACACTTATCATCTGACCTGTTCTGGCAGCACAATGCAGGTACACAGGGCAGGAGGAGCTCTCCCAGGAGGCAAAGCTTATTTACTCAAGCTCTAACATTGATGTAGCCAAATGCTGAGTGAGCAGAGCAAGTTTATGATTGTAAGAACTTTGGGCAGAGGGGAAGCTTTTATCAGTCTGAAAATCCCTGGTCACTCCAGCAGAGACAGGAGCTGAGAAAGCTCTCTTTACTACTTTGACTCTGTATTTAAAGATCAGGAAAACACTATGTAATTGAATACTATATTGTAAGTAGAACAACCTGAGCATAGCTCTGAAGTGTCTGACATAGATGGATTTAGTACTGATCTTTTAATTTGTTTTTAGGTTAAGCAAAAGCATTAACACTTTACTGAAAAGTTCTTATTTGTGTATATCTGTTACTGCATGCATGGCTCTGGTTTATTTTAAGCAATCCTTAAATTAGGCTTAATCATTTGGAGGAAGATGACATGGGTTTAACATTGTCACATCTTTCATCGTTATTGCTTCTTTCTTAAATAATATAATTTGTGACAAATGTGAACATTAATTACAGTTAACAAAGCAATGTAACATGAAGTGTTCGTATTTTAAAAAACATCCAATCAGTGAGATTATATCTTACACCAAGCTTTAAGTCAAAGTTCAAAAGTCAGAAATCAAATACCATCAGTTATCAAATTATGTTAATGGTTCTAATGAAAGCTTCTGGTATTTTGCTCAACACTGTGTTGTTATTATGGTAACTAATAGGACAAGAAAGGCTGATGGCTGTGAAAAAATTAAAACTGACTGCTAGAATTTCTTTTTTTTTTTTTTAATATTTGACAATCTGTTTAGTCACCCAGAGTTACCATGTGGTACACTTAGCTTTTTCATCAGGCATAAGAAGGGTATAAACTGTATTCTATAACCATTTTAACCTACTTTACTTCCACCTCTTTAAAAAACACTTTTACTTAAGTTTGAGTTGCAAAACAATAAAGCAAAGAAAATTAAAGGCTGACATTTGGTCACAAATCTTTACAAGAAACTTCAGCACTTACTAGATACATTGACCTGAAATCTCTGTATACAGTTTACAGAGTTGAAAAAAGAATAATTGATCACAACTTATATTAATAGTATGTCAATGTTTGGTAGTTGAAATTTTTGAGGGGCAGATTTATTTTGCTCTGTACTGACTTGAAGGGCTCAATGCTGCAGCTGAGAAATTCAAATAATTCTCAACCATGTTGTGTGGTTCAGTATTAGCTGAAACTTTCCGGTTTCCTATGAAACCTGAAGGATTAATTTTATTAAAATAGAACCTTTTTTTTTTTATAGCTTTGAAGGATCAAGTCTTAATTTCCTTGACTAATTTTTTCATAGTGTTTTGTGAAGTAAATTATAACACTTACGTAGAGATCTCTAAATGTCTTGACAAACTTGCACATTTTATTTATGTTCTTAAATTACTGATGGGACTTGGAGCACTCATAGTATGTATTATTAGTTGTCAAATACTAGAGTAGAGATGTAAACTCTTTTACCTTTATAAAGCCAAAAATCTGAAGTTGTAATCCAAATTAATGCAAAAATAGAGAAGATGCAGACTATAAATAACAATTGTTAAGAATACAAACACACGGTTTTGAGGGAAGCAATGATTTTTCTGGGCCCAGATTTGAAGACACTTTCATGTAAACATGGTAGGAGAATTTCCATGGCTAAGATATATATTAAAGTCATGTTGTGTGGTGGAAAAGCTGTGGATCTAGGGAGGAGTAGGAGGAAGTACCTAGATGGCAGGCAAGATGAGTCAGCTTATGAGGATTTAAGTGTTTCCATGTAACTGTCATATTGCTTTCAGATTATTCATACAAAGTCTTAATCGTACTCAGTCACCAAATTCTGAAATTGGTGCACAATTAGGGTTTGAATTTCTTTTATTCTGGAAAACAGTTCTCTGCATGGGGCTGCAGAGAATGATGAGAAAAGGCCCTTGAATGACAAGCAATGCCCACTTTCACTTATTGTGAATATATGAATCTGGACAGCCATTTGCAAAAAGTAGAGCACAAGGATTTCCTTTTACATGTGGAAGTTTCTTAGTGTGTTTTGCTATATCTGTGGATAACATTGATGGAATTAAAATTATTAGGTAGAGAAAAGCAACCTTTTGCTCACTCCCTTCCTTTTTAAGTATGGTGAAAGAACAGCATGATAATTTGATACCTCCCTCCCCGAGGATTTTTTACTTAGATGAGATGCAATAAATATTTTTAAAATAGAGGCAAGAGGAGTCTATTGTAAAAAAAGAGAGAGTAAATGACAGTGGGTTTATTTTCTTTTTGTAACACAGGGAGTAAGTAAATCTTGGACTTCTACCTTTTTTTTTTTACTTCCTAGACAGACAAAGATGCTTCTGAGGTTTGAAGCAGAGGAGTCTTGTAATAATTTTGAACCTAGAAGCTAAAGCAAGCATGATTCCTGAAAATGTGATCAGTATGAAAAATCTATATACAGAAACTTTTAAATGTGTTCAGTGCAGAGATTTCAGACATACATTTTGATTTCTCTGTGATGATGATCTGACCATAAATTCACTTGTTGTAGTCCTGAGTGATATTCTTGTAATGGGCAATTGGTGCAGATAGTAAAAGCTTCAGGAAGTTTACAAGAACCTTAAAGTTAACAAATAATGCTTACTGTATTTAAAGTGAGGGAAACAAATATTATCTGAAAGAGAAGATAGAAAGATCACCTTCTAATTTCAAAGAGTGATAAAAATAATAGCTGGAGATGTACATGTTAGAACATTACACTGTAGACTCACTTCAACCTTGGACTATCTTTCTGAAATGCAATATCAAAACAAACATCAGACCAGTTCCGATGTGAGATCTTAAATTTTAATGTCAAGTGTGCAATATACTATATTTTGCTATGAACACAGCACAATCAAAGCTGTGTTCTTCTACACTACTTGTTTTGGGTTATTCCGTTAAAAATCTATTGCAAAACTGCAGTCAAAACCTGTAAGAGAATATTCAAGCGTATTAAGTATGTTTTGTTTCTAATGTGTTTAATAAATGTAGGGAGTGGTGTGCACATCTGGGTACAAACATATACCAAATTTATTTCATCCAGTATTTACTCAAACAGTAACTGATAAATAATACTTTCACATTTTTGTTGTGTTTTATTTCTACCACACCAGGGGCTCAAAAAATGAATGTGTCAGTAAAGGATTTGACAGTGTGTTACGACAGTCATCAATCCAGCAAGCCCTGTAGCCATAAATAAGCTTCATACAGTGCCACACTAAAGAGGACAGTTTTTCTTCTGCAGGACATTGAAAATGTCACGGCAAGGGAATTGTTTGTCCCTGTCTCCACGACAACGCCACCAGCACTTATCATTAACTTTCACACCAAGATTTTAATCAGCGGTCTTCGTGGCATAAGACTGAGTCAACATCAGCCCAAATTTTCGAAGCCGTTATTCTAATTATGACGAGAAGCTATAGATTGATGAGCTTAGTTTTCTGCAAGGACTGGTGGCAGTTAATTCCTGTGACCTGTGTGCCTCCAGTAGTCTCTTTTCGAGATGGAGTCTTGAAAGTTCGATTATTAGTGACAGGTTGTAAGTGAGAAGAAGCTTATCTCTCCAGAGAGTGTTGATAACTTGAGACAAGGTTTAACTAGGAAGTAGTGTGACAGTAGATGGCAAAAAAAAAAAAAAAAGAAAAAGAAAAAAAGGGGAAAAAGCTCCTTCTCTATCTCTGGCAAGCACACTGTAATGAGAAAATACAGACAGCCACAATTTCACAAGTTGTAAATTCTGGTAGCCTTCAATTGTAAATTCTGGTGGAGCCTGTTTCACTCAGCTATCTGATAATGTGTGAAAATATTTGTCCTGCTGCTGCTTCTGTGTGAACACATAGTGCTTTTCAGCAAAAGCATTAAACATTCAGAGCCTTGGTATGTGCAGTTCCATCAGGTTTGTAAGTCCCTGAAAAATGAGAAGAAATATGACATTTCCTTATGTGAAAAGAAAAATAGAAGCACTTACTGCCTCATTTTCATGTGTATTGAGACTGGCCAAACCAGTATTATCATTGGTGTTAATATTATTTATGTGCAAACAGTGTGCTCAGAGCTGTACAAGTCAAACAAGACAACGTGTCCTTGCTCTGAGGGGCTTGTAATCTAAGTAGACAGACAATGCAAAATGCACTGGGAAAACCTAGAGGAGAATTATGTCTGAGTTTATTTCATTTATTTGTTCTTGGTGATGGGTAGGCAATGTTATTTTTGCTGACTAGAATCTGTGTTTGCAGAAGGAGTGGTGTCAGAAAGGTGAGGGCTCTGCATGTGGATTGAGTGGGAACTATGGGAGCAAAAATGTGTGAATAGTCTGTAGAAGGATTTATTAGTGGAGGAGAAAATAATTGTTGGGTGAGTTAAGCATCAGTATGCCTCTTTCAAAGAGAATAAATGGGAAGACAGAGACAGAGTAGTTATTGAAGATCATACAGTTAAACAGTGGCAGAGTTGCAACAGCATCTCAGTATTTAGAGATTCAGAGATGGCTGCTGCTCTATTGATTAATTGCCTTTTGTCTCTGATTTCTGTTAGGGATTAAGTAACTTGTGGAACTGTACCAACAAGGTGGAGAACTAATTCTGGAAATCATTCACCGACTCCCTGCTATTTCTGCTGGTTGTTTGGTTTGCATTTCTCAAACCATTTTGGGGAAATGAATGTATAGGAATGAAATCCTGCTGAGCTGCATAAGAGAGGTTTTCTTTCAAATGGTCTGGAAACATTTGAGCGTCTTCTAGGATCTCCAGATCTCATTTAATCAGCATGGCTGTGGCAGATATGTTCATTCTTAAGTATGTTCAAAAAATCATGAGCATGGCTAGCTACTAAATACCTAGGAGGACAGGCAGAGCAGTGAATAAAAATAAAAGAATAGAGGTATGTGGTTAGCCTGAGGAAAAGCAAGGACTGCAAGAAGCACCCAAACATGTTTACTATAATTAACAGTAGTAGTGGAAATTGTCTGTTGTATTCCTGATTCTGCTGCTCATTACATCAGAAATTCCACTCTTTTAAGTACTGAGTGCTGTAAATATGGAAGCTATTGATCTCATTTGCTATGAAAATTAATAGAATTCCTAAAGCTGTCTCCTAGTGGAAAAAGATTTCAGTTTCTTTTAGTTTTCTTGTTTTATTTCCTCAGTTGTTTCATTGCTATGGTCAGCGAGCAATGGGACTTGACAATGTGCATTGTCTTGAAGGTTCAGCAAATTGCACAATCAAGACTGTTCTTTTTAATAAGGATTTTGTAAGATCCATCTACTTTTGAAGGATGAATAGTGTTACCAAACTGAATGAAAGCAAGCGTTAAAATCCTTGAGTACAGAATACTTTCTTTTGCCCATCTCGAGCTTTCCATGAGACTTTTGTTTGAAAGTGTTCAAGTCTTAACTGTGACCATTTAGATATAAATTGCAATTGGAGTTTGACCATGTTTTTCACGAGTGCCATATAGTTGTGCATAGTTGGGGGTTTGACTGTGCTACATTAGTGTCTTGCCAGTTGTACTGGCATAATTTTGCTGGCAGTTTCCTTGGGCAGAGCAGGGTATGCCAGAAGAAGGAGCATTTTCATCTAGTGTTGTTGAAACTCACTGAACAAATGCATAGTCATGTCATCCTGACCATCTCTGTACCACAGATTTTGCTGTCATGGCTGTCATGGTGTTTTTCCCTCCTGCTCTTCCAGCTGAGTTAGCTGTGCTATCAGAACTTTGTGACTGCTTACAGCAATGCAGCTGCTTCTGTCTCTAAACTTCACATTCACAGCTATAAGACCCAGTTTTTTTCAGTGAGTCAAATTTTTCTGTTTGGAAATGAATAAAAATTGTTAATAATTTCATGAAACAAAGAGAAAAAAAGTGAGTATTAGGATGTGGGGAAAGAGTCCTCTTTGCTTTCTCAGATGTACTGGAGATAAGCAAAAGGGAATGATCATAAATGAGGGACTATAATTAAGATTAAACTAGATAAGAATTAGATATTTCTTGGTCAAGAAGCACTGTTTTGTATTGTGAAGAGCTCTAGTCCACAGTGACAATAAGATTAAAGAGCTCTAGTCCACAGTGGCAACAAGATTAACAAACGGTATAAATGGAGCATTAAAATTATCACTACAAATTTGTTCCAAAACTGTTGTTTCTTTTGCAGAAACCTAACTCAGTTTGCAAATTGCCCTGTAGCCATGGATGCAGTTCCTTTCAGTTCTAGTTGCATATGGTATTCAAAGGATGAGTTTGAAATTAAATATGTTTTGCAGAAGCAGTAGAGTGCCACACGGATGTAAGTTTTTAGCCCCTGATTTTAACCTATTGAAAGTTGATGTAACCAATGGAGCTATTCAGCAGGTTTTGGAGCTTTTTTTTTTTTTTAAAGACCTGTCTGTCCTTGTTAATTAGAAGTGTACATATTGGGAAATTAACTATGAAATACTAAAAATGATAAATTATTTCTTATTTGAAAGTATAAATTAAAGGTTTAGTGTATATAAAATTTGTCATGTTTAATTGCAAGTTCAATTAAAATTCAGGATAATGATGATTTATACAGGATTCTGTGTAATTTGATATTCATTAGCTTAGCCAGACACATGCTGATATTAGCTCGTTAATTATGTTTCCTTTTGTTGAAAGCAGCCTTGTGAAAGCAATCTGCTCAAAGTTTTTTAAACTCATTCTGCTAAATGAATATTTGGCAGCTGTTCATGTTATTGAGATGGTCACTGTGGCTTCACTTCTCTCACATAGCATCAATCATACCTACTGAATGACAAACAAGGGTTTCTCATTACAAACCCATTTATGAAGGTTATGGTTGACATTAAAGAGCTATTGCATGGCAGCATAATATTGCTTTACAGTAATGTTAGAGTGTAACTACAGCTAGAATAGGCCTCTCCCACACAACCAGAACAAATATAGTTTAGTACGGGGAAGGGGGGGGAGAAAAAAAATCCTGTTTCTGATGCAAGTAATGTAATCAGTGTATGAAGTGCTGCTTTCACATCTCTGGAATGTGGAAGGGATCACTGTAAAAGTTGTGAGACATTAATGTATAAAAAAGCAACGTGTGTAGCCTTCTGGGGTGTTAGCTCCATGCTCTTCAGGTGTTCTTAACACTCTCTTCTAAGTGGAACTGACCTGAATAATTTTAGAAATGGATGTCATGAAGTGGTTCCCAGGGAGAACTACATCCAGCTGGGGAGAGGAGCCATCATTTGGCAGGAATCAGCTCTGCTCTGTAGGCCTCTAGCCTTTGCATTAAGTAATTTTGCAGAATTGTCAAGGCTGTGGGGGATTGAGCAGCTTAACATTTCAGGATCACTAGAGATTTTTATCTGAAAATATTTGAGGTAAATGCATTTGCTGTTTAATGAAAAGACAAGTATAGCTTTGAAGGATTGATGGCAGGAAATCTAATTCTTTTGTTTCTACTAAAAAGAAAATGCAACAAATGTACTGCAGGCTATGGCACTCAAAAGGAGTTATCATTTCTCTGAGCATTTGCTACAGGAGTATACCTGTATCTTTATCTCAGAGTGTTGTCCAGCCTCTCTCCTTTCCGTTAGCAGTCAGTAATATCACAGACCTGCTCAGATTCTGCTTCTTGAATCTGAAGAGATCTTGCTCCTGGAGTTCATAAGTCAGTTTTATTTGCTGGAGTAAACTCACTGACTTCAGGGACAGAAGAGGTGCTGGACTGGTGTACCTGTTAGGCGTTTTTTTTCACCCAAGGGAATGAATGTTGAGGCTCAGGATCAGTGTGTTGACTTTGTATCCCTTTCAGAACTTGCTTTTGTGATGTGCTCTTCATTTTTCTTCATGCAATCATGCTATGTGCTTCCGAGGAAGGGACAACAGCCAAAATCAATAGATTCTTGTCCCACCCACCTACATCCTCGACTTTTTTTTGAGAAATGCTACCTATGAATTCAGTTTAAAATGCCTCTTAAAGGGGAGATGACGGTATTTAATCAAGTGGAAGTTTACCTGTTGATTACATTAACTTGAACTAAGACACACAGGCTTTATGTTGCATTAGTAGTTGGTAAATCACTATTATTTATCAGCTGGAAGAGTTTCACTTATCTGTGGTTATTTTGCTCACAACTTAGCTCATTAGCATAAAAGTTACTCTTACATCTCTCTGTTATCTTTCTTGCATAGTGATGTAGTGCTAGTAAAGACTTTTTAACAAGATAGTTCATCATTGTTGTTTCTGTTGGAGGTATAGCTCTTGGGTTAGAGAGGTGGGTGGTGTGTTTCTATAGGCAGTATGATAGTAGCTCCTGTAGGCTTGTGAGAAGAGCTTAATATGAGAAGTAGATGTGATAGAACAGATTTGCAAATCAGGATATTAAAATACTTTCAAAAACTTTAAAAACAATTAAAAATTTGGCAGACATGATAGAAGCTTCTAAACCTTCTTTCTGCAACACCACAGAGTGCCTGTCCTCATGGTTTTTCTTTTTTGTTTTACTTTCTAGATATCAAACATCTTTTTGAAAATACAAGTAATTGATTTTCCATAAATTTCGCAAGTTCCTTTGGTTGTATTGAACATTGTTTCAAGGCTTCAGTTGGATAAAAGTACTCGTGAGATATGTGTCCAAGGCTCAGACTGTTAGGGCAAATTTAAATGCAAGCAGCAGTTTGAGGGTCATTGTTTTTTAAATATGCACTTTAACATGTTGTCTCCTCTTCAGTTACAGAAATGGATATTTTTAAATAACGTTTTGTATAATATAGAATCATAGAATCAGATGGGTTGGAAAGGAGCTCTGAGATCATCAAGTCCAACCTTTGATCCACTACCACCACAGTTACTAGACTATGGCACTAAGTCTCTTAAATACTTACAGGGGTGGAGAATCCACCACCTCCCTGGGCAGCCCATTCCAATGCCTGATATGGTGATATGCTAAAAAGGCTAAGTATTTGTCCATTATTTCACTGTGAAACAATGATTTTAGATTAAAGATTTTAGAGTTTTGTTTGTTATGAAGCATTACACAAAAATCCTCTAAGTCTTATATGCTCATGAAGTATGGAAGAGTCTGATTATGGTATTCATTGCTATTTTGAGTCTCAATATTTTATTAATTTTAACTTTTAACAAAGGAGGTATCCCAATGATTATAAATGACAACAACGTGTTTAAAGAAGGATCTGAAAAATCAGTGTAGGCATTTAAGAAAATCTTTCATCCCTAGTAGCAAAACCAGGCTAGTTGAGCAAGACCTCGTCAGCTTTATATCGCAATACATTGTTGGGTAATAGTTTTAAAATTATTTATAGATCAGAATCCCAGCTGTATTGAAAATGCTATCATTTAATATGTTGCCTGTGATTCTCATTAGCTTTTTTTTTGCCTAAGGGTTATGAAGAGAACAAAGATTTGGCTGTACGTCTAGGATTGAGCACTATATAAAATTTTTGTCAGGGGACTTGTTGACCTTATGTAAAGTTGCCTCTTTGAGAAACTCTTTATGTTATGGTTGCAGTTGCTATGGCAGTTGGATAAACCTAGCAACAGCCAGCATGCCCTGGTGCAATGTATTTCAGAAGTTTGGCCTCCAGATGGGCATATTTGCTTACTGCAAAGTTTACATCCAATATAGAAATATTAACCAATCAAGTGAACTGTGCATTTTAAAGCATAGGCTGATATATTTTTTCATATATTTAATGTTATTCCATTATTCCACACAGAATCGTACATTCTGTACTGCTTGCAGATAAAATGGCAGCCTTCAAGTAAAATAATTTATTTATTAAAATTCACAACTTTTCTGTAAATCAAGGTAGAATATTGTAGTACCTTTTAAGTATAGTTGCATTAGATTGGTTGTTCTGGGGTTTTTTCTAAAGTGTGGTAACCTTTTTAGCTCTTTTATCTTAAACTGTAATGTTCTACTACTAGAAAAATATTGGGTTGATCTCTTAATATATTCAACCCAGAACATCCCTTCAGTGATGTTTTTCAGTGACATTAGTTGTTATTTTGTGTCCAGTGGTGCTCCTGGGAAAGGTAGACTTGATCAACAATGTTATGATTGCTGTGTGCTTGCAGGTACGGCTGACTCAGCAGCAGTATGTGGTTAGTCTGACTTAAAGGGAAAGACAAAATCCTACTATTATGCTTCTCCTCAGGGACAACTGCCGTTCTCCATCAAGAAGACAACCATTCAACCAGAAAGATTGACTCCCAGAAATTCACCACAATCACTTTAGTATTTTAAATTTCAGGTGGGACTAGAATTGATGGTGGTAAGGGCAGAGGCTCAGAGCCTTGAATCTTTATGCTTAAGTGAGTTAAGCAAAACTGCTGGCTCTGAAGAAGTCTGTATTTCTTTTTAACAGCTAGAAAATAGGATAAATGAGGAAGGGAAAATGCGGTCACTGTTTGGAGGTGGAGGAAAAGACATTTTAACCCTTTTGATGATGACAAACTGAATCCTAAATTATTATTTAATCCTGGATTAATCCTATTTGTGTGTTTGTGTTGGTGTGTGATTGGTTAAAAAATAAATATAATGAACATATAGTTTCTGCAGTAAGTAAAGCTGTTGAAAATATCTTTATATCTAAGGCTTGATCTACTGTCCTGTTGATGGTAGATATCTGAGTTTTATTTGCATTTTGAAATTGCCCTAATTTTTTTTTAATGTTTTACAAACAAAGCATATCAGATAATGGAAGTATACCAGCAGAATACCAACATCTTGGCTTTTTTGCTTTTAATGATTGAATATATTTAATAAAAATGTCATAATAAGCACCAGAATTTTATCAGACTACTGTATAAACAGATTCCCATTTCTGTTCCTTCCCCAACAGGTGTTTTACTTGGAAACTATAAAAGGTCAACAGAGGAAGCAAACATGTTGGCATTCATTGTAGCCAATTGTATTTTTTGAAGTGACACATTTAGAAAACTGTGGCAAGTTTCAATGAGAATGTTGGGGTAACTGGAGCTCCTGCTTGCACATGATTGTTAATTCTGTGCTTTTTAAAATCTAACATGTTTGAAGTAGAGGATGGCTTTTGTATAAGCAGAAAATTACATATACTTTTTTTTTTTTTTGGTGGTGTGAGAAAGTAATTATTGTTTAGAGCACTACTATAACCCATAGTTACAGGTTGTTGTGAAATTTGGGAAAGTTCTAATAGTGAGAAGGTATCATTTTTCATTAGCGCACTGAAAGTAAATTTTTCTCTGTCACCATCTTTCTGATGCATGTGTGCATTTAATTTCTAGAATAAGTGGCAGGAACTAAAAGGACATCAGTCTTTGTAATTCCAGTTTGTTGTTTACTATGCCTTTAGAGCATCATCCCTGATGAAAAGGGTGCAGTCTTATGAACAGCGCTCTTTCTACCACTCTGAGGGATCGCTGCTATTCACTGCCTTTAATCTGAAAATGGGTTAAAATCACTGTTTGTGAAGTGTAAATGCATGTCTGTTTCATGATAGGAACTCATAGCATTTTTTTCTAGCATTTCCATATGCATTCTCAGTCTGCTTCACTTTACAGAAATCCATGTCCTCCTTTTAAGACAGACAGGAATCTAAAGTAATATTAGAAGTTAGGTTAGTGCAACCATAGCGTATTTACAAAGTATTTCTCACTTTCAGGAGAGAAGTGAATAGGCTTTGTCTGCTTTTGGGAAAACAGGATGAGAGGACTGGAGCACCTCTCCTATGAAGACAGGCTGAAAGAGTTGGGTTTGTTCAGCCTGGAGAAGGCTCTACGGGAGACCTTTTAGATGACCTTCCAGTACATAAAAAGGGCTTACAAGAAGACTGGAGAGGGACTTTTGACAAGGGTATGTAGTAGAACAAGGTTTTAAACTGACAAGAGGGTAGGTTTAGATTAGATATTGGGAAGAACTTTTTTACTATGATGGTGGTAAAAGACTGGAACAGGTTTCCTTAAGAGTTGGTAGAAGACCCATCCCTGGGAACATCCAAGGATGGGATGGATGGGGCTCTGAGTGACCTGATCTAGTTGAGATATCCCTGCATCTTGCAGGGGTTTGGAATAGGTGACCTCTAAAGGTACCTTCCAACCCAAACAGATTCTGTGATTTCTGACTCTTTCAGGGTATATAAAGCCTCAGAGTTTTAATTGAAAGTGTTAAAAGAATAATGGGTAGGATAAATAAGGAAGGAGATGATTTCTGCTGCTGAATGTTTATGGAACTCTGAGGTTTAAAGCAGTTCTGTGGAAGAACTGAGACATCTTCCTCTGAGTCAACTTTTTTTTTTCCTGTGTTTGCTTTAGTTTACACTTCATATCTTCTGGGATGACTTATATGGTGTATTGAAAAGTTTTTGATTTCCCTTTGGACCAATGAGCTTAGCTTGATGAACTGTAAAAAAACTACCCCACCCCCAAACTCACCAAAAACCTCACCACCCTTCATATGAAGTGGGTAATATCAGTATTAGTTTGCTTTTAAGTGTTGGAAGACCATAATATTTTTATGTGGTTGTCAGAGGAAATATCATAATGTTCTAAATGTTACTAACAAATGTGTTTAATACCTAAACACAATCCTTTACCTTGGAAGTGTGTGCGAGATGGATTTAAAGGAGGTACCACTGAGATTTATGTTGTTACAGAACTGCTAACTAATGACCCTATAAAGACTAGTGTGTGTGTGTATATATATATATGTATATTTTTGTCTATGAGTGCCTTCATGTAAAGGGCAAAAGCAGTTATGGGTTTGCTTTTTTTTTTTTTTAAGTGATGGTGTCTTTGAGACAAATTTACTAGAAAGTAGTTTACTAGCAAGTTGGATAAAATGGGGAGACAAGTGACCCTCTTCATTGTAATATATAATTTATATTCTCATTTATTAATAAATAGTGCAATTTTTTTACATTCCTTATTTTCTGGTAAAAAAATTAATGTAATGCTCAAAAAACATAACCACGAAGCAGAGAATATATGTTTACAGCTGTCCTTAACTACATAGGGCACATGCAAACTCTCAGACTCTGTTCTTCCTTCATCATGAATATTGAATTCACAGATTCCTGTGAATAGTACTGATTTACAAATTTCCATACTGAAGTAGTCTCCTACAGGAAGTTTGGACACAGACACGGTTCAGAAATAGTGAGGTTCTCTGGAACAAACTTCCCAGTGGAACTGATGCACGGAGGTTTTAATATCTGTGCCTGTATCTTACCCCACAGCTTGACAGGGAAGATTTCTGTTTAACTGATTTATACTGAGGTGAAAATTGTAGATGGTAACATCAGGAGCTCACCAAAGAGGTTTAAAGAAAGCATAGTATCTTTAATGGGTTGCTTGGGACAGAACTACATTCTTCCATTTCTTAAATATGACACGAAAATAAGAATGTTTTAGTCACATAGAATAAATGTGACTGCTGTGTAATGCAAGATACTTACACTTTTCTGATTTTTATTAATTTACATTCTCACATTCCCTATTTACTTGTTAGTTTAGTCTTTATAATTTTTAAACGGAACTTAGTGTAAAATAAGGTAATCACAGAATAGTTAGGATTGGAAGGGACCTCTGGAGATCATCTAGTCCAATGTCCCTGCCCAGGCAGGCTCACCTAGAACAGGTTACACAGGAATAGGTGTCCAGGTGGGTTTTGAATGTCTGCAAAGATGGAGACTCCACAGCCTCCCTGGGCAACTGTTCCAGTGCTCGGTGTAAGGAAGTTCTTCCTCATGTTGATGTGGAACTCATACCCTATATGCTATCCAGTGGTCATGTTTTCCTTGAAAACTGGAGCTAAAATGGAGGATCTATTAGTATGTAGTGGGTTGGACTGAGATAGTTCAGTCAGCTGACAGGTAATATAATATTTGAATGTAGTTGGTTAACAGAAGGACAAGAGGTTCAGAGGTTTTGGAGGCCTCTAAGAGTCATGATAGAGAACTTGTAAATTCAGAGTGTGAAATTCAAAATAGAATGAATTGCTCTCTGGAGAAACACAGTTACGAGAATGTGTGCAAAGATGAACTTTTACCTGCTTCCATGCAAAGTCACCGTAGTATGGGAAAACCATTCAGAATAAAATGATCTTAAATATATCTGGAAAAGATAAATCATTATAATCTTTAGTCAGATTAGCACTTCTAGATGAGCAGGCCTTTTTCATTCACTTTTGTTGGGGTCTATTAGATGTTGTTTCATTGTCAGGCATCTGTGTTGAGGCTATTGACCGAGCAGCTGTTGCTGGTTGCATTTAGTGTTGTCCTTGCCTCTTAGCTTTAAATAGGTTCCAGAAGTCTGAACTTTACCTCTTAATGTGCTTTTAAAGAAATGGCAGGATGAATCTGAAAAGATTTTACCTGAGGGTGAGAGCTTAGACATGCCAAACAGGCTTATTTCTTTCTTTTTGTAGTCAAAGAGTAACTTCAGGGATGCAACTTAAGCGATATACTATATTTTGCATACTTATGGAAGGTTTTAATTTTATTGAATTGCAAAAAATACACAGTGGTAACTGAATGACATTTGCAGAAGTATTACTTATCACTACCTGTCTCCTGTCTTGATCTAAGAAAAAGCCATGTCACCATTTGCCAAGGTTAGGATTTAAAGACTATGAGATAGTATACCAAAGTATACCATTAAAATTTTTGATTTTGATATGAATCTTTATGAACTTTTCATTTATACCTGTGTCTATTTATACAGATTTATCTTCCTGTATATAAGAATGCAAGCTTTTGTGCATAAACCCCTACATGGAGAGCATGGTGGTGTTTACCACTGGACATGTCTGCATGTAGTACATTAGCAAGTAATTGCATCTGCCCTTATATACAGAAAGCAGGAAGAAGAGACTAATTGTTTCCTTGGTTTTTAAGTGTGTCGTGTCTGAAATTGGTTATGAAGCTTATAAGGAAGATACTCCTGAAGAGAATGTTAGTCCTGTAGGGATTTTTTTTTTTAGTACACTGAGAGAGACTCATTGTGGCATAGGACCAAGATGTAGGCCAAGTGGAAATGCAGCAAAGTGATTTAATAGAAAAGGTAATTCCTATTCAAACTGGATGGTCCCTTATTCATTTCCTCGGATTATCATCAAATTTATGTCACCAGCAAAGGAGCTTTATTGAGTTTCACAGATATATTCCTTTTGCTTTCATTGTCATTAGTTGGCACACTGACATTTTCATATGTGTCTCAGCTAATGCCTCAAAATTACTCCATCTACAAATGTAACAATTGAACAGATAATTTTAATAAGATTCAGCTTGACTTCAGACTGCACTCCTTCCTTTCTTTATAGAATGCAAATTGTAACCTGTTTTTAAAGCCGTGCAATGCAGTGAACTTTAATGGGATTTGACAACATCATATTAAGCACAACAACTACGCATAATGTACCGAAAAATTGGACGTGAAATTGGAAACATAGCTGAGAACAAAGTAAATTTACATGGTTTGGTAGTTTGAATGTCTGATATCATATTCTCTCATGCAAGCTCCATAAAAAGCAAGGGATTTAACAATGGATATCAGCGGAAAGTGCTTTTAAAGTTAAAGCTGATGGATGGCTTGTCAAAAAAAATAATTGCATTGGTTGGAAAGTCGGGATGCGTGCTGAGGGGGAGAGAACAGGATATACAGAGAGGATGATGGGAAGTGACAGTGGTCTGTCAAGAAGCAGTGGCTGCCCAGAGAAGTGTGAAGCCAGAGCTATAAGGTGGCAGAGTAGAACAGGCTGTCAGAGCGGGAAAGTGGCTTTAATACCCTGAAAAGCAAAGGAATCCGCCTGTCAGCCTTGCTCAGCCGTGCTGAAAGAGGAAAAGAACATGGCATAAAGTTAGAGACATTAAACGGGAAAAAAAGAGAGGCCAATGAAAGCCAGTGAGGAGGGGTGGTGAGCTGTTATGTTTTTTAATAGACAAATGACACATTTCTAGGTGCAGCAAGAAAGCAAACTGTCTAAGAAATTTAGAACTGATTAGAGGCTTTTTTGAAAAAGAAATACAAGATGATCAGCATCTATTTCTGGCATTTTTAAATGTACCACATAGCCCTGTGACCTTCCCTTCACTTCCTTCTTGTGTAACTGTACTTGCCCATCGCTTCTATGAGAGGCAGAAATGGTTTTGTTATGGAAGCAGCTTTGTCCCTGTAAGCACTGGAAGAACTTGATGTTTGAACCAAAAATAATTGTCTCAGAGGTCTCATTCTAGCCATTCATAAGTTATTAGCTTATAAATTTGAGTATCAACCAAACCAAACAATTCTTCCTTATAATTTTTTTGAATGTCAAGATTAATTCAGTTATACATCCTTACAATTTATACGTGGTACTAGTGCGGTACTAGTGCAGTGCCACTAGCCAATAGCAGCACTTACTAATTTTAAAGGTTTTCCACAAATGCTGTAAACTTTATTTATATTCTAAAGATTGTAGAAAAAAACCTGAGCAACTGTCAATACAGGTTTTTAAAATAAAATCAGTATTTTTCAAACACAATTTCGTGTTATAATCTGTTACAAATATCTTTTAAGGAGAAATGGGGGAAAGAGGAAAATATAAAAATTTTAAAAATCTTTATATATATGATCTATATTTGGTATAGGATAGCACATTAAAAGGCACTGTTCTTCATACCTGCTGTATAAGAAAGCCATTAGAAACACAGTTCATGCTATGCTTTTTCAGTGGGTTGTTATAACGTAACTGAAGAAATAACACCCGGTAGAAAAATGCAAAAAAAAATCAAGATACAGCTTGTGCATCGACATTCAAAAAATGCTCACTGCATGTAAAAGAGGTTCTGGAATACAACTGGAAAAATACTGAGCTAAGTGGAAGCTGCAAGGAAATATTGTTAGGTAGATTTCAACACTTTTCAGGATTTGACTCAGTTTATAGTAGAAGTTATAAAATGCAGTTAAGTTTCTGGGTGTTGCCTCATAGAAGTTGTTCTGAATGCTACTAAGGCTGTTCAGAAAAAAAATGCAAGTTAGGAGTTCCCACCTGCAATTGAAAAAGAAACAAAGCTCATAGTTTTTGATCATAAGCACTTCCAGATTTTGGCTTAAATGCCATTTATAATGACAAGCTAATAAAAATAAGGACTTTTTAATACTTCTGTCCATATAATCTTTCATGTGTTACTTCTATTGCACTGTCCCAAATGGGAGAATTTATTTTCCCTCTACAAACACATATTATCTAATTAATAGATAATTATGTAACAATGAGATATAGAATTAGGAAAAATAAGGTAGATAATAGATAATAAAAAACAATTATGTCATGATTATAATAGAGATTTAAAACCCTATTTAATTGGTTGCTCTCATAGCATACTTACTGTTTTTGTTGGTCTGAATATCATAATGTCCAAAAATTTATTACAACCTGAAAAAGAAGGTCCCCAGTTAAAATGTTAAAAGCGTTGTGTTACTAGTTTTTTGTTGAAACAATAGCAGAAAATTGAGAATATATTAGCACCAAAGAAAAAATTAGAGTGTTGCTAGGCATTTTAAACATATAAAAAAATGTTCTGAAAGACAGCATTGTTTGCTTTTAAGAATCAACATGTTCATTACTATCTTTCAAAAATGTATCAGGCATTGAATATGTATGTTCTGGGGGATGTATGGTGGTCCCAGATTTTAATGATTCTCAATGCAGGACTTAAAGGGCATTTTGGTTTTTTGTGGGTGCAATTTCAAATTACATAATGAAAAAATCAAATAAGAATCTTTACTTCTGCCATCTCACATTAACACCTAACGTAAAATTGCAAAACTAAATAAATGAGGAAATTGCAGTAATCCATACCTTTTATGTCTAGATATTTTGTGAGCTTCAAAATGGAAGATGATGTTACTGATTGTGTTTTTTTATTCAGGAAATTCTCCTGTAGTGTCTGTTACTCCTGCATATAAATACATTTCAGTACATATGTATAGTACAAGCAAATGCGTGAATGGTAAAACTCTCTACTTGGACAAAATGAGAAAAAACAAACAAAAAACCAAAACCACATCAAACCAAACAGAAAACCCCACAGCATTCCTTCAGAGTCTGAATAGCAGCATTTGCTTGCCAAGTAAGATACTTCATTTCTACTCTTCTTTAGTCAGGGAAAGTCCTAATTAGCAAAGAATAAATGCAATAAGATGTGCTCTATTTACTAGGCGCAAAACAGTGATATTAGAGCTAGAACTACAACCTCTGTTTATTTTTCCTTTCTTCTGATACATTGAAAAAATCTGTACTGTTGTTTGCAATATTGTGTTTTGTGTATTAATAGCTCTTTTGGTTTGCAAATAACACCTCTTTGTGTCACTTTTCTGGCTCCAGAAGGGTCACTGGTTTTTTACACTTTAGGAAGATTGCTGCTGTTATCTGTAAAATATCTTGGGCAAGAATGGGATTACATGATATGATTTAAAACAGTATCATCTGTATTTTATTCTTTTCACAAGGAAATGACCCTTTACCATATAGAGCTTAAATAAATAAATTAAGATTCTATGACATACAGCAGAAAAGCTTTTTGCCTTTGTTACCTCAGCAGTATCTGAATAAAATGTCTTAGTAAGCAAGATATAAGGGGAATGAAGAGAAGAATAAATCAAATTAGTTCACATCTCAAGTTTGGAGCACCACATATAGTGCTAGTAATCTGTTTAGTAAAATGGTTTTAATGAGAAATCTAAATGTTGGTATTTAAATGACTATATTTTGATAACTTGGAAATTGGCTTTCAAAGTTCACAGAATCACAGAATATGTTGGGTTGGAAGGGACCCACAAGGATAATCAAGTCCAACCCATAGCCCTGCACAGGACCATCCACAAGAGTCACACCATGTGCCTGAGCACATTGTCCAGATGCTTAAACTTCATCAGGCTTGGTGCTGTGACCACTTCCCTGGGTAACGTGTTCCAGCCCAAACAGTTGTCAATAATCGTAGAGGTCTTTTCCAACCCAAAAGATTCTTTGATTGTGTGAGTCTTCTATTGCAAAACTTAAAGTACAGCAGTGTGGAAATCACTTTTGCCTCTCTGCAGCCAGGTTATGCACATGGATGTGGGGGGGCCTAAAAGAAAGGGTAGCAAACACTGGTTTATCTTTTGCGATGTAGTACCTAACCCAAAAGGGGTTTCGTTTGTCTCATAATACTGGTTCTATTTGGAGTTAGAGTATTATTAATTAGCATATCCTGGGGTATTCAGCTACTTATACGTATTCACCTAAAAGTCTTGAATGCAGAAATTGGTTGTAAATTGGTGGATGCATGTGATTTTGATAGAAATGTTGCGTATTTGTTGTTATCCTGTGTGAGAATATTGCTTATTTCTAGGTAAAATGCTTTCTTCCGTATAAATTCCACTTACAGAGTTAAACTTACACCTTGGAATAGTTTACCCTTAGCAAGTAAAGAATGAATTTTTTAGTGTTGAAAATGTCCTGACTTTCCATTTCATTATGCTTTACTGCTGATCTGCCTGCCCAAGATCCTCATATGAATTTCATCAAAATAATTTTGAAAAATTTATTTCTGTAATACCCTAAGGGGTATGTAATTACTTGCAAATAGGAAGTAGAAGATCAAGCTTCTGTTTGAATGACTGCAGGCCAAATTAAGATCTGTGACACAGCAAGAAATTTAAATCAAACATCTCAAAGACCACACCTCTTTTCTCTCACTTCCAAAGTCTATATGTATTTTACTTTTACTGCAACAAATATACTGTGTCCAAGTATGTATATTCATATAGATGTGTGTGTGTCCCAGTATAGTGGGGATTGGTTAAATATATCAGTCTTTGTAGAGAAAACATACAGAAAATGGTAGCATGAGATATTGCATGTTAACTTGATTTTTGTGCATTTTATGGCTTTGGTAGGGAGCCAGACACTGTAAAGGAAAGTCCCACTTATGGTGATCTAGAAAGCAGAAGGATTTTTCAACAGAGCTCCCTCCACTTTGTAAGATCTTAGAAGAGAACAACTACTGCTTAGTTTGCCTGAATTTAGATTTTCACTTACTAGAATTTTCATATATTAGAATATTTCCTTTATTTCTACAAAGTATGAGAGAAAATGTATTTAAATTGTGTATTTCTAACTGATATAAAGGATCAGGTTAACAAACGTATTGAATGCTAATGAAATGATGTCTGCACAATGCTTGAAACTGTATCAGCTGTACTTGCAGCCTATGTTTCCTCCAGCCTGGAAGTGTTCCTCTTGCTAATTATTCCTGCTTAGCATTTTGATCAAACTTAGGTATGTGAGCTGGTATAAAGCGTTCTGTCACATTGGGAAGGAACAGTAGTAGGAGCTTCCATCTTTCAGTTTTAATTTCTGGGAGAAATCATCCTTGCATGATGACAATGCACTCTTTTCCCATTTGTCTTATTTAATAGGAAAGGGCTAGATGTGCACATGACATGGGACAATGCTTTAATAATTGAAGTGGTTTTGGAATAGGACTTCTGGTCTAATTTACTGCAGTAAGGGATATCTCTTGGAAATTTGGTGTAGAGACTTCTTCTCATCATACCCGTAAAAAGCTGGAGATAGGCATGCCTGATGGCTAGGTATTAGATAATGACTCATTTCTAACCTAAGACAGGAAAAAATAATAAGAAGGTTCTATGGAGGAAAAACTAGTTGCCTGTGTGAGTAGGTCTTACAAACTTCAGGCATTTCTACTTAATATCCAGCAATGACAGTAGCACCTTAATAACTTCATTTGCAGGTCTATTTGAAATATTAGTAGAAGGGGTCGAAGCCCTGTGAATTTTTTCAACCAAACATGACGGTAACCGTATAAATAAGAATGTTTACTTCCTTTTCTTTATTGAACAAGTCATGTCCTTAAGGCTCCTGTAAGTCACAATATTCTGCTTAGAAACTAGTTTCATTGTAATATAACTGTATATGTCTTAAAGTTTGTCAAAAAGGTCATGCAATCCATTACTATTTCTGTTCCAGTTAGGTGTTTGGGTTTTTTTTAACATAGAAGTGACTTTTTTTTCTTTAGAGCCCCTTTGAAAAGAACTGAATTTGTTGTGTTACATTCTTTTGCTGATCTAGTTTCTCTTATTTTTAATACAGCAAAATGTTCTCTTGGCATTCGGTCCCTCCTTTCCCCTGTCCGTGTGAGGTGTTTTATTCTATTGAATTTGGTGATCCCTTCAAGTAAGTAAGGACCCTAAAGTTACAAGGGCATTGAAAAATATAAAACTGGTCAAGATAGATGGCAAAAAACACCATGCATAAATAAAGTACCCCCTTCTCTCTCTTTCCTTCTCCCTCCTCCCAAAATGAACAATGATTGTGTGGTTGAAGACCTGGCTGAATAAGTGTGTCAGGTACTGATTGGAAGAATGATAAATGGAGTGACCTAACAAAGGATTGACTTCTCCAAAAGACAGGCCTTTTTTAATGGATGGAAAGGGAGGAAGCCTCATTTAGAAGGGAAAGGCTGTTGGCAGTGCAGATATGACAAAGGGGAAGTCGACAACCATTGATTTACGTTCGGGAATGACAGTTGAAAAATTCAACAATAATCATGACAAATGAGAAGCGATGCAGTCAGAGGAAAAAATGCCAATACGTTAAGCCTGAGAAGAAATGCCAAGGTCACAAGCAAAGGTTCCCAAACTTCTGCTTTTGACAGCCTTAATGGAAATATTGGAAAAGATGGGGTGTACAGGTTAAAAAGTACAGTTTGGAAACAGGAATTGTAGGCGATGCTAATTAGAGTTTGTTCTTTTCAGAGAGGTTGTGTGTGTTGCCTATAGTAGTGTTGAGGCAAACTGACCATTAACAGACTGTTCTCCTCCAGGGTATCTTTTTCTTTTCTTGAGGAACTGCTGAAATAAATTAATAGCAACAACTGCAAACAATCATGTTAATTTTAAAATATCACTTTACTGGTCAGTGAATAAAGCAAATCTGTAGATTTCTTTACCCCAGTCTTATGCATAGTATATAACTTATTAAAAAAATAGTTGAAGTGTAATAGTAAATAAGGTTATAAAATATTTAGATGGATTGTTAGTTCAGATCTGAATAAATAAGCCTGGCATCTCAGAAGTCTTTAATAAATGTAAATCTAAACAGAATAGCAAAATCTTGTAGTGAAGAGGTTTTAAAATAAACAGTGCCCTGTTTATTTTTGGTTTTCAGCTTACTGAAGCAGTTAGTGGAATGAGCAGACCACATGTATCAAACAGTTTTCTTCTAGTGCATTAGGTTTAATCAAGTTATTAAATAAATTACACAATTTCAATATGCAGATAGTCACTAGTGTAATGAAATGAGCAGCTCTCTGTTTAGTTTAAAACTTGAGAAAACTGTGTTACTGAGGGAAACACTCCTACCCAGCGTATCTTATGGAAATGAGTAGGAAGGCAGTGAATATCAAAACCTATTTTAGTTGTGTAGTTTTAAGTAGATGCATCTTTGCAAATATTCCGTGATATTGATTTTAAAAAAAACTCCATTGTTTCCTCCAAACAAAACTGCCTTAAATGCGGCTAAAAAGGCAAGTTTCTTAATTAGAAGGAATGATCAGATTTATATATTTCATTATTGTAGTATGTCTTTCAAATTGAACTAATTTCAAACTCCTGGCTTGTAAAGGGTTAAGCCCTCATGCACAAGTACTAATTTAGCATGCCATGGTCATTTTAACCTTACATGTACTGCAGAGAATTATACATTTAAAAACAAATCTGAAATGCACAGATAATACCTGAGCTAGAGGAGAGGAAAAAGACACACACACACACACACAAACCACCCCCAAAACAAACTAGAAGGGTTATAAATTGCTGGGACCTGTTATTTGAGGTGAACCTAGATCTATAATGGGTTTTTACTAGTCCACTTATACCTGAGGCTGCAAAGTGGAATATAAGGAAACTAGCCTCTTTAGATTAAACATTTTCTAATCAGCTTTATCACTCATATCTGAATTTATCTTATTTGAGGAAAATGCCAATATATTAGCAAGCATATATGATACACAAGGTGACCCTACCAACTTAATGACATAATACATTATCCTTAATGAAGTCAATATCTTGTCTTTTAGCTGTCTGTCTATTGGGGCGATTAATTGCAGTGTCATTAAAGTTAGCTCTCTTTTCATTTGAGCTTGACAAGTCGCATAAAACTAATGTTCTTAGTTATCAGCCACTGGAATAGGATGGAGGATGGAGGAAATTGTAGGACAAATAAGGGGGTACTGCAACAGCTAACTTGAAGGAATTTTTCCAATGACTGTTTTCTGAGCCTTCACTGCCGACTGCACTAATAGTTAAAACGTTTGGAACAGAACTATCCAGATTGGGGGGTTGCTTCTGTGTATTGAGCTTGAAGTAGAACATAAGGAAGAGCAAACTATCAGAGGCCACTATGTTATTAAGACATCAGGACTGAAAAATTTGCAGAAATAGCCCCATGAGTAAAGTTAAATGAGATTACCTATCCTAACTTAATGCAATAAAATATATAAAAATATGTATTTTTCTCTTACTGTAGAGTTTCTCATTTATCAGAGCGTGAAATAAATATAAAGCAATTTAGGAAATGAATTTATATGAAATAATGGCTTTGCATCTTTGGTAAAACAAGTTTCAGTCAGTGGTGATGATAGCAATGAAGCTGTGGTGCCCAGTGCTAATTGTAGCGCAAAAGCATCACTCCCTGCCTTCCCCCTACCTCCGAAACTACAAGACAGGATGGCTGTAATTTACAGTGTGTTATCTTTGTCTATAGCGGCAAGATGATATGAAGTAAATCAAGGTACGAGTAATGAAAGACTGAAAATTTATTCCTTGGAGCACACTTTAAAGTGTAGTATCTGTTATAGTGGCACTGCCTGAAGACCCTGAAATGAGACTTGGATGAAGGGCAATAAAGAAGCATAGAGGCTCATGTTAATGTTGTTTGTCTGAGGTTAGTAATTGGGTTCCACTGATGAGTTGTGTGAAGACAAAGTGAGAATCCTAGCAAGTATTGTAAATCTTACATTGTTGGAACAAGAAGCAATCCTAACAAATATTGATCCTTCCTGTGCCCAGAGGCGAGGAAGAAAGCAGCATGCTGCTGAGCCAGTGTTGTTTCAATAGCACCAATTACCTTAGTGAGGCTAGTGCTCTGCATGAAATCCCACCAGGCTCACAAATTGTGAATTATCAATGATTAGGCTTTTTAGATGTATCCCCTAAAATCATGCCAGGTTAGCTTTCTGTATCAATTCTCCTTTCAGCCCCCAAAATGTATCTCTCAAAAGCCTTTATTTTCAGCTTTTAAAATTCTATGGATATATTTTAAGTACATAGCATACACTTAATCTTTCCCTCCAATATATCCCCTTCTGTCCCCACCCCATCCCATCCCCCCCCTAAAAAAAAAGGCCTGATCTCACTACAGCTGAAAATATTCTTTGTAATATTTACTGAATATTTGTTTAATTCGTATTTTCTTTTTTCTCATTTACATTAAGCACTAGAAAAAAACATACATTGCAACAGTTTTAAAGGCTTATTTTAATAAAATCTCAGATTCTGTATCTGAAGCTTTGGTTTACTCTGGACTCTAAATTTATATTTCTTCTAGAGAAAACTGTAAATCATCATTAAATCATTTACAAAATTATAGTGTGCTTAAAAATTACTCTTCAACTTGAAATTCATATGTAGTTAAATGCCCTTGCTTCCATACTTGCTTTCTGCCTTATTTCATTTGAGGTTATTTTGTCCATGTAGAGTGAGGCTACCAAAATGCTGCATGAAGGAAAGACTTGTGTTAGTGTGTGAGGAAGAGGATGCCAATAGTAGTCTGGGTGTTCAAACCCAGCATTGTGACAAGTCCCTGTCCTGATGAAATGCAGGGATGTGCATGCTGGGGGCAGACAAAGGGAGTTAGAGGTTAATAGGAGAAACAGGAGGAGATCCTCCTCCTGCCATCTTGTGGTCTTGTGTTCTACCCACTGGAGCATGCTTGTATCTTCTATGGTAGTTATTGATGTAGTTATTGATGATTTTAAGGCCAGTATGAGCTTTATAGTAAATTTATAGAATCTCTGCTCTACTATGTGAAAAGAGAGGCCTAGTAAGGCAGAAAAATGATGCATCAACATATGTAATTGCTGCTTTGTTGCTTCATGGCTGGCTGACCTTGAGATTAGCCTGTTACCTCAGCCTATATTTTGGGGAATACCCTCTGATGTGACAGACCTTCTGGCAGGAGCTCCTCTTCAGTAGGGGGAGGGCATTTTTTCCTCCATTCCTATCAATTTTACCTCTATCCTCTCCCACATTATCTCTTCTATTTCTCTTAGACCTGCTCTTGAGTTCTCATCATGTGTTTTCTGATTTACCAGGCTGACCAGATTCTCAAGTGAACCAGTTCAGAGAGTGGCAAAGCAACCGCTTTTGCCTAGTCCTCTGTGCTGTGCTAGCTGAGTGGGCATGAAGTTACCTCAGGGAAGGGTTCAAAATTTGGATTTTTTTTTTTCCTCTCTTTGTTTATAGATAGCATACATACACTGTTTGGGGATGGCAATCACTAAAGGGGAGCTGAGTTGATGGAGGATTATGTACCTGTGCTTACGTGAGTGTGTGAGTATTGGGAGCACCCCCGCCAAGGACTGAATTGGGTGGATGCGAGTGTTCCTAGCACCTTGTATCTGATTTTGAAATGTCTTGTAAATGTTTGCACATGAACTTGCTTGAAGTTTTCATGCAGTTTGGGAAGGTGCTGTTGAAAGCTTTGTGTTTCAAAGCATTTTCCTGCAGAAGATGAGAACCAGCATCCACTGTTTCATTACACAATTCTCTTTCAACTGATCAGAAGCCAGTAGCAGTTCCAGTGATTTAAAGTAGTTGGATGATAGGTTTAAGAATCTTTATAAATGGTATCATAGCTGCACCAATAATGTTATGAGAAATTCCTGTCTTTATTGTATAATAATCGTAACATAAAAATTCTGAGCATTAATGCTGAAATGGAGCCATGAAGCTGTGGTCTGTATGTGTAATACTTAATAGTGTTTCGTGTTTCTAAGTGTGGTACACATAGACCTGAACTTTCTCTGTGTTGAAACATTTTAACTGTGAGTGCAGAAAGCACCAGTCTATTTTCAGTAAGACTACACAGAAAATTATTGAAACCATGTTTTTTCCTGGGGCTCAGACATCTGTTGGAAGGGATTCTGCACCACTTATAATGTTATTAAATATAATTTAATACAGTATTAACTGAACTGGGGCCTCGAGAAGAGAAGGTGACTACAGTAATGGTCAATTTTGAGTATGAGATAGTTTCTCAATGTTGCAAGAGACTCTTAATGAGGAAGAAAACCATGAAAGTGTATCAACAAAATTGGGTTGTTTTCTTTCTTTTACTGTTCAACTGCATTTGTCTACCATTCTTGAGTAATACAGTTTTCACGGAAGAAAATTCTATTTTTTTTTTATTAATTTGTGGGTTGCTATATATCAAGCTGAACTACAGGTGATTGACCCTCAGTTTAAAAGCTAACTGATAGTGAGCTATCACATCAAAGCTGCAGGCCAAGGGAAGACGATTTTTCTTCAGAAATCAGCCTTTTCTATTTATTTTGTGCATGCTAGCCTTTGAATAAACTATATAACTTTGATTCATCATTCTACCCCTGACTACAAAATACTTTTTATTGCTTATATTTAGACACACAAAATCTGGGCTTCTCCAAGCCCAAAATGCCAGCAGCAATTCCCTCACTAACTCCAACTTTGTACTAAATTCTAAAGAACACAAATAATGGTGATGGCAAACAGTGTTTTGTGACTTTTTTTTTTTTTCTCAGTTAGCTTTTGGATTTTCAGGATGGGATAAGTATTTTATCATCTTCCCTTAAGCTGCAATTTGTGAGCCTTTCTCTTGATTTAGAACTTTCCATGTTTACTTACCCTGGCCATTGTCCCACTTACATTCATGAGTTTCAGTGCAGGAGGCTGTTTAAGCTCTTTAATTAGCATAGATTATGGTAATTTCCCATTACTAGGGTAAGTATGGATTATTATTTTCTTACCTCCCCTTTGATTTAGTTTTTTACAACACTTTAAGGCATTCTGATAACTTCTGAAAATCCATATGGCTCTGGAAATCTCAGCCTGGCACTGTACAATATAATTTCTTCAGTTTACGCTGCCACCACAGGACACAGTCAGTAGCTGGTGCATTTGTACTGTTTACACCCAGATATTTAGACAGCTAGACTTGGTTTCTTCTTGAAACTGAACCTACTGAACTTGTTGCTGAACCTGGTTCTGAGTGGCAAACTCAGTAAACTTTAAGACTAAGATTTACCTGTTTTAATTACCTCGTTAATCTTGTAACAATGTGAGATTTCTCTTGAAAAAGGGTGTACTCCAGTTTCCTGCAAGTAATTATATTGCTACACTGAAAAGATTCTTCTGGACTGATAGTTGTATATGTTCAAATTCTTCAGATTTGTGATTTTTTTTCCACAATACAAGCAAAACATTAACCCTTGTCCCTGTATGTGTGTGTGTGTATATATATATATATATATATGCAAAATCACATCTATTGACCACAAGCGTATTAAGCTTCAAATTGGCAACACATACTACAAACCCCATATTTATTTATAAAAAGAATGATTTTTTTACAACACAGATAGGTAGTCAGTATTAATTTTTGCCACCTAGCCCCAGATACCCATCATAAAAATGTAGCTGTTAATCATACACTGCTCTCTTTTCCTAAGCCCCAACAAGAAACTAGGGACCACTAAAAACATGCTCCCTTTCATTAAAGAGGAAATTATTACCATATATTTTTGTAATAACCAGTAACATTTCAAATTACTCACATTTATAGCTTGTAATCAAGTTTATGTTTAACCTCTAATCCCCATGAAGTAGGTAATGACTGGTTTGTTAGTTAACCACTCATGGGAAGTTAAGGGCAGTTAACAATCTACCAAACCAGTCATTAACTACAATAGTGACTGATTTCTTAGGTGTTATTGGTGTTATAAACTTCCTTCAATGGTTTGTAACAGAAATATTAATTTGTAAAGGAAAAAAGGCATATTTCAATTACTATGCTGTGACAGGCTGAAAAATTTGGTAGTTTCTTTTTACTTCCTTACTCCTCTTGCACCCACCCTGTTAGTACATGCACTAATCGGTACACAGAGGAGGGGAGGTACTGGCTGTAGTCTTGGACTGCATGTATAGGTCCTTCCAGAACAGGCTCAGTGGCAAGTACATTAATAGGATTAGTACAGACAAATGTGGACAGCTAGGATTTGAAGCACTCTTGGTTGAAATTTCCTACTGGTAGGTAAATATGTCCTCTGTAGCGCTCAGAGCCTGTAAGCAACAGTGTCATGGCACTGGTGTATTGTGATATAAATGAAGATGATTCAGCATGACATGTGCTTTAATTATGTGTTTCATTTCAATAGTTTTTGTTCCATATTATAAAGCATACTAATTAAAAGGTAGTGTTTCACAAGCGTCATTTTGATACAAAATGAATGAGTAGCCTGTTTGCTTAGGTATCGCACTGAGGTTAAAAGTAGAGTCAAGCTAAGAATTTTCATCACTTGTCTTGGTTAGCTTTCTCTTACTTTATTAATGAAGTTGCTAGCTTTTAAATACCTGATTTCTCCAGATGAATAACTTCTAGCTTTTCTGTTTCTAAATTGTGCAGCAGTATGGGTTCATAAAAGTATTAGAGCTTGCTTATACTAATCAGATTAAATAACGAAGAACTTTCAGTGAATGTTTGGCACCTGATCTCATGGTTTCTTCATGTTCTAATTGATCTAATGTCCATATGAAGCTTAGCTAAGAGGATCTTTTTTTTGGATCCTGGGCATTAGAAGGTGTTCAGTATGTTTAGCCTGTGAACTCTAAACTTAGAGAAAAGCAGACTCTTGGAGTTTTGGAAGGTTTCATGCTGCCATATCCATATCTCATGTATTCTCTTAATTTTAAAATAAACAGTACTTTTTCCTCTTTATGTGAGACAGGTCAAAAAGCAGAGAAAAAAAAAAAGTCATAAATGTCTTTCCTCAGGATATACCATCCAGGATTTTGGTTTCAATATGGAAATATTTGAATTATATTTAAGCTCTCCATAGGATGCTCATTAAACCCCAGTCTTTCAAAGAGGGAAAAATCTCCAACTTTATTATGTTATATTCAGAATAGAACGTGTCAGTATGAAGCAGTTGAAGTCTTCTCTTGCATCTCTTTTTGTTGTACTGTTTCTCAGTTGTTCCCTCTGTTCTTCTGTTTCATGTAAAATCTGCCAATTTGGCAGAATACTTGAAAATTTAAAAGGTAGGAAACTGAAAGTACTCTTTTAAACTGAACTTCTGGTTTTAACATACTCTTTTCTATGTGTGAATTATAAACACTTGTGGTAAATACAATCTGGAATCTGAAACTTAATTAGAAAATGTCACAGTGTTTTCTGTAGGGTTTTGCTTGTAGTTTAAGTCATTGTAGGTAAACATTTGCTTTACTGGTAAACAGCCTCACTGGGTCTCACCACATTATGAAATGTAGGATATGTGTGAGTCTTTCCAAAAACAGGATGTGTATGTATAGGAGCCCCTACTTGGAATCAGTGCCTTTGGGAACCACATCCATACAGTTCATACAGTTCCTCAAGCTGCTGGAAGCTCCTCAGGTGCTTTCAATTGATATCTGTTACAGCTGTATGTTCCATGTAGAGTGGACATTGCCCCAGTAGGTACTGCTCTGAATCTGCTTGTTTCACATAGGTCACTGAACAGCTGTCAAATAGTAACAGCTTTAGGTCACAACCCGCTTGGCCCATGTTTGAACCAGTGACCTAGGGGTGAAAGGCATTTTCCGGCACTATCAATCCCTCCAGACATCAAGTCCCCCCCTCATAGGCTTTCCACTGGAACTTCCAGCAGATAATTGTGTCTGTGATTTCATTTAACGTGACACCAGATCGTGTATGAAAAATATCTCACTGACCTGTCAGTGAAATTTCTTTGATTTGTATTTAACAATATATAGCACCATTTTACAAAGTATCGCATTTTTATACCTTGGGTATTACATGGGTTAAAGATAGCCATACTGCAATTGTAGTTTTGCAGTTACAGGCTGATCTACTGTACTGTATGTCCCTTTGGGGAAAAGAATGCGAGTTCCAGCCACAGATTATCAGGAAATTCCAGCCAAACTGCAATTGCATTGTGATAATGCAGTACTTTGTTACTGAGCAGGTTAAGAAGTGGTATTCCCATTATGTAGCATATAATGAAATGAATGTTATTGTTAAGCATAAGGACAGGACGTATTAGAGGTATCTTTTATTACACAGTCTTCATTATAAAAGAACAACTAGTGCTAAAATGTTATCCATGTGATAGGTAGAGGTACATTGTTCTTGTGCTGCTGTCTCTGATTAGGACTAGGATAATGCACAGTTCCTGCCTTTTATGTCCATCAGGATACAAGGCAGACCAAGGTAAAATAGATGAACGTATGTTGGCAAAAGATTAAAAAGGCCAGTAGTAAAGTCCATTAATAATTCTCATATTTAGGATTTGCTTGGTACTGTACTTACAGAATCTGCAACATTTAATCTCTTTTCAGAAAGACCGGCTGAGAGAACCTTTTTTCCTCCTCTGAGTGATAGGCCTAGATTTTCGGAGGCAGCACATTTGTCTGTCAGAGCTCTTGGCTGGTGTCGTGATTTAGTTTCCGTCAAATGATGCTGGTGTCCGGTTGATGATATAGCCTTGCTGGATATGGGGAAATTTGTTACCTTTAGCTTTGACAGGAAGATAATTGCTGATGGTTAACAGAACTGTGCAGAATCCATTGGTTTTGCAGCGACACAAGCAATGGAATCTGCCTCAAGAAGTCAGTCTTTTCACATAAACTTCTGTGTGCTGCTTCTTCATAAGCCAATTTTTGCACTAAAGTATATTTGTGTATTGGTTTGAAAGCTTATTGACCTGAATAGAGAAAACAGATCTTATAGTGACCAAGACTTGATGATATAACATCTTTTCCTATTATTTTTTTTTGTAAATTTTTAATCACAGCAGGTATGATCTTTCTTTGTTTAAAACAGATGGTAAAAGAAGGGTAGGAGTCAGTGATTGCTCACCTTTGCTAACTTCATGTTCTATGTGTATAACTAGTTAAATATAAATGGTGAAAATATTAAAACTGGTCTCAGAATTGGAAGAGAATAGAAAAAAATAAAGCAGAAAATGGATAATACAGAAGAGATTTTAAAATCCACTTAAATTGCTAGAGCAGAACTTAAAAGAGTTACCAGAATTTATGATCAGTGAAAATATTTTGTGATTACTTTCTTAATTTTAAGCTTTTTGTTGACAAAGGTTTAGTTGGATTTTTGCCAAGAACACTGTAATTGTTTGTAATATTTAATCACTATATCAATATTCATTTTTCCAGATTTCTTGTAGGGATAAAACCATCCTTCCTGTCTCCCCACACTTATTTCTCAGGTCTGGATTGTGAGATACAGAATTGCCTGAAGAGCTTCTTCCATTCTTCCTCCCCCAATTGACAGTGAAAAATAAATTGGTTTTTAATAACAGGAGAGGCAGAATCTATAAATGGAGTGACCAGCAATATGATCTTACTCATCTTATTGGTAACTTTTTTTATTAGTCATGGACTTCTTGAATCTTTTAAACAAGGAAGAGTTAGATTGATATTAGTAAATATCTCTATTCTAGCTCTTTTTCCAGTAGGAGAATTCTGACAAAAATAGGACAATATTAGGCTCACGCACAGAGGATTATTTGATATCTCAAAATATATGCAGTACATGGCTTTTAAAATAGCTGTTGATTTCGAGGTGTTCCCCTTCGAAAGGCTTGTGCATGGATTAACTGAAAACTAGACTCACCTTCATACATAGTTAATATAGTTTGATTTCCCATTGTATGAAGGAAAAAGGAAATTCATGAAACAATTTGAATTTCTTAGTAATTTGATTAATGTGTATTTTTTATACCAACACTGAATTACTACAAGTTTTGTGTAAACCTGTTGCCCCTATGTGTTAATTTCCCAACAGAAGAAAGTTTGTCATTATAGTCTGACATGTGGGAAGTATTTCTTCACTGTCATACAAATGTTTGAAAATACAGCCCTTTCTCCTCCAAAGAACTGTGTTGGTCAGGATTCTGTCCTAAGATTCTGGCTTAAAAGTCCTGTAATTGACCCATAGCTTTTGAAATGCACTCAGATCTACCTTGTATGGGGCTGGTTTAGTAGTTGAGAACATGGAGGTTATGATGTGAAGCGAAGGAATAGGGGTGATGATTTCACTGAAAGTACCATGTGGCAGCAGCTCAAGTTTAATGACTTTTTAAATAGCTTATAGGAAGAAAGGAAACTGTTGTATTCTCAGTGAGATGTCACCAAGATCTAAAATCAGAGAAGTTATTCTGAAACACCTAACCTTTCCCCTGAAAAACAAAGAATGTTTAAATTGTATGTTGTGCCTCAAAGTTTCGGTCCCCTCCCAATGCCCTCTCCCCCCAAGTTCTGCATCATTTTATTTTCTTTACTTGGTTTTACCACTGTATGACCTCGTGTTGTATTTTTTCTGAATGACAATGAAAGTAATTGAAAATATTGATTGGCAGTACAGTTAAGTTGTCAACACAACCATTTAATTTGTCAGGAGGACTTGTTAAATTGTCAAAAATCATATAAAAAAACTCCTTCAGTCACTGATGATATACATTAGAGATGTTCACGAATCAAATGGGCCATTTTTGAGATAAATGTTGAAGAAAAATTCTGAAATGGCTTTCTCTAGATTTTTTTTTAAGGTTAGATTAAAAAAGAATACCCAGCAAATACCTGGTTGAAAAACACATTCAGTAGAGTACCTGGATGTGATATTACTTACTTATTTTCCAACAGCACTCTTATATACTTTGAATTTATGACAATCTGGATTGAAGTCTGGCATTACTTCAGCAGCAGGTGTGTTTATTTCAGCGCTTTGTTTCAGTGTTGGGGTGCTTTGATCTCAGGTTTTATATATAGGCTATATCTGAAAAGATAATGCTATTAGTGTTTTTATGGACCTTATCTCTGTCTTAGGATAAATATTACATTTTGTCAACATGAAACTATGCAAAAATCTTCTTACACTCAGTTTGAATCTGGACATTCAATCTTGGATACTGGTGCAACTCCAGGTGTGCTACAGTTAAAATAAAACAACTTCTCTACAGTGTCTTGTTTTATCCTTAATGTAATTTGAACCATAGGTGATATTTTCTAGGCTGTCTCAGGCAGTCATTTGCACAAATCCAACCAATTTATCCTGCAATTTGTAGGGAAATGTTCCCACTGACCCAGGGAACTTCTGCAATTCTTCCTGTAGTTTTCCTTTTCTTGGAGCTGGTGGTACTCCAGAATATATTGAATGCTCTTGTTTTCCATGGGTTTTGTAAAGCCGACTTGGCAGAAATGGAAAGTGTGTTCCTTCATTCATCACCATTATAATCTGTGATATTTCCTACATTAGGACTCTGGTAAAGGAAGGTTTTTAGCTTTTAGTGCTGCAGGTTCACAAGATGATGGATTTTGTAGTAAATGTGATAGAGAATGTTATCTTTTTTTAAAGTAACTAAAAAGATTAATATTTTTTCTTATATCTTGGCATTTGGTCCATGGTATTTAAGAGTCTTGACTTCATAGACAAAAACTGTTAAGAAATCTGCACATTATAATTAGGAAATATGAGGAGACACATTGTAAGATGAAAATTTGTATAGTGTAAGACAATGATATTATCAAGACTTTCTGAAGATATTAAGGGATGTTGTGATCTCAGTTGTGGAGAGCTGTAAATGAGTGTCATGCTCTATATCCCCATGTACTCCTGGATGTAAAGCATGTGGATGTTGCTGGCTTTTCTCTGGTGATCAGAATACAGTATTAAAAATCTTAAAAATATGTCAGACTTATTTTGGCAGTTTAGGCACAAAATGTACTTCTTTGTTTCTTTTTTTTTCTCTGCCAAGCCCAGGCCCTTTCTTTTCTATCTGAAGGGATTTTACTTACATGGCAAACAATATCAAGTAGTTGCAGTATGTGGAGTTTTGCACATCTCTGTTACTTTGCAGATTTGTTTTTGTAAGTACCGGGGGATGTAAGGCACTGCATAAATATATAAATACACATAATTCATTATTACAACATATTTTCTTTGAATAAAAAGCTTTCCTTTTTTGTATTAGAACTGTATACTGGTTTGTGAAAATACTAGTATTTTAAAAGTGCCTACAGTATTTACAGCTGCAACTGTTTTTTAATAAAATAAACTGTTCAAAACTGACACTCATTTCTCCAAACAATCATTCTTCACCATGAAGAGCCATTAAGAAGAAAGCAGAGATTGGATGCTCTGCAGCTGGATTTAGAAAAGTGGAAGACTGAAAAATAAATAAATAAGCAAGCCCAAACCACAGCAACAGTGTTTAGGGAATAGTTGGCAATAATAGCTTGTCTTAGGTCAGAGAATTTCAACCTTATCACATCAGTGTGTTAAAAAACATTTTCTGAAATATGGTTTTGCCTTTTGAGGTTATAAAAAGTTTCCTTCTACCTTCCCCTAGTGTAGGAAACCATACCATCCTCACTGACAGTCCATGGCCCTCCTGCTCCTACTATATACATTTAAAAAACCCTACCGTATTATAAATACAATTGTCAATATACCTTAGTTTATCAAGGATCACTTAAGAAAAAGCTTGCATGCTTTATAAGCATGTTAAATTCACTATGTGTTCATCATATAGCATATTTTTATGTTTTAATTATGATTTGTGATGTCCAAATTATAGGTCCATGTGTATGCCTTTGTTACAGTGGCTTTCTCTCATCTATCAGTTCATTTGAGCTATAATATTACTTTCTTCTAAAAAAATTTTAAGCTCATCAAGTCAGGACAGGAAAATTGTCCATGGATTGGTCTCCTACTGAGCTCTGAGTGTTAAGATGGGGGTTGTGTGCCTTTGGAATTCTTCGTTCTGCTTGCAGGTTGCAGAGAAGCTTTGTGCCACAGAGAAGCAGCTCTAACCTGAATGTTGGAGAATCCTGACCTTAATTGTTCAGGACAGGGACAATGAATCTTGATCCTTGGAACAGTCTTAGCTATTCTGGGAAATGTAGTCATCTCAAAGTATGACAGTTTGGTTATTACTGATTAGACGTGTTTCAGATGAGATTTCCAGGGATCAGTGATTAACATACACTATCTACAAGTAATATTTTTTCAGGGTCATATTCTGCAGGGAGCTTGGTTAGCTCAAATCCTTAAGTCACTGCTTTCTTATTTAAATATTGGATGGATGTTGGTACAAAATCTTGTAATTTCTTTTTTTCTTTTTTTCCTCTGCAAGTGGGTAGGCATACCAAATGACTTATGGAAAAGTTAATACATCTGAAAATATTACATAGCAGAGTATGCTGACTAACATTCTCCTGGGAAGTGCTTTCAGTAGAACACACCATAAATCCGTTATTTATGAAAAGAGCTCTCTGTTTCTCTAAAGGTGTAATTTCTTTACTGTTGCCAAAAAAAGTATGTAGCAGTCTTTATTTCTGTAAATGTTTTACACTGGGTAAATTCTGAATTTTCAGTGCTTTGAAGAAAAATGGCGTAAGACATTCAGATAATAGGACGAGAGAATTTTGATAAGTGCCAAAATGCACATACTTACAGAAAAGTTGGAGTGGCTTGCTATTAGAAGATAACACAAGGTGACGACTGGACATTAGAGTTCATTGACTAAAAGGAAATGTCAACAGCATGGCAAGGGTAGTGGCTGTGAAGGTTTTTTGAGGTCTTGTGGAAGAAATCAGTGTTTCCCTCTAGTCTTTCCAATATGTTTCCAAAAGCTAATTGTGTAGTGCAACACATGTATTTAGTGCTACAAATGCACTAATTATATTCTTTTAAACATTTTCCTTCATGGATATAGTATGCCCTGTTGAACATTTTTGACCTGTTAAATGTAGAATATTTTCTGATAAGGGATCTTGCCTGTTGCAGGTGCATGGTAATTTGCAAGGTTTGATTCTGTTCAGGGGAAGTGGACAAAAAGTGATCTCAGCAGTGCTTGAACTCTAAAAGTGTTGGAGAGGCAACTATAGTAATTTGGCTTTTTTATAGTTTATTCCCAGTTTTTAAACAGGACAGATAAATATTGGATACTAACCTAAGCTGCATAGGCTTTCAGTCTACTAAAAATGCAGGTCTTAGCATGATTCCTTGTTGTTCTTGTAACCAGAAAAGCTTACTTTGCTCAAAACAGTGTATTTTGTCAAAAAAATATATTGTAGTATTTGTTCTGTTCTACTGTGTTCTTACTAGCATTTAGAGAACAAGCAGACAAAAGCAACGTCTTTGTCCTCTGTGTACTATATATTAAGTAATTGTAAGCATTTTACAAGGATAAAGTATGACATTTTTATGTAGTACTTTACATTTGACTGTTGCGACTAATCAATCCTTCTATCCAGCCCTGATATTTTTTACTTAGTATATAAAAATGGACACTGAAAGATGGACTATTGACTAAGAAGACTGGCCTAAATTTCATACTGGGATGAATTTCTACCACTATGTCAGGCTGTCATGTGATCTTTGACAAGTCTTTTAGTTTCTTGTACCCCAGTTTTCTGCATTTAAAATGCACCTGTGTAGCTAAAACTTCTATTTGCTGCCCCTTTGGTATAATTTGCTGATATTTATGTGTAGGTCAGGGGCTTGTTCTTACAGTCTGAGTTTGGCCTCTTCAAATCACTATGGCCTTCGTCTCAGAGCCAAATGCAAGCCACAGACTGATTTCTATAAAGAGGTTTTTGTCTTTGAGGCACCTAGACAGTATTCATAGTAGGGAAGGAGCTGAAGAAGCTGTCAGAGTAATAAATTAGTATTTGTCTAGATGTTTATGTCTGTGGTTAAATAATAAATTAATTTTTTTATATAGTTATTTGTAAATCTCATACTAACAATATCTTAGACAAATAACATTCTAATGTGCAAAAGACCTTGCACTGTTAGGTTTGCTTGTTTGTGAATGACTGATCCATTGCACCATTAAAAAAAAAGTTAGCTCAGTTAAGTGAAATAGCACAATAAATTTTGAACTCTTACAGAATCACTGTTTCACTCATCATTGATTGCTATTTACTTATTTATGTTCATCAGTTACTCTTTGTGTTGTCATTTTTTATGGCTATGTCAGTGTGATAAATTTGTATATCTAGCTGTCTCTTGCATCTCTTCTTACAAAATCTGTACTACATTTTGCATTGTGTCCTGTATTTTTATATCAAGTGTTCACACAGGTGCTGCTTATTCCCTTTGGAAAAAAAGTATGTTCCATCAAAGTATTAAACTATGGCTTCCTTACTTGTGACTATAATTTTCTTAAGAAGGGACTCTAATGTGGTTTTTGGTTTGTTGTGGAATATCTGGGACCTGTTAGCCTGTAAGTGTCAAAAAGTGATAAATTAGCAGTAGTGGCTCAGAATTATGCCTATCTCCACCCAAAAGTGAGTTTAAACTGCTTTCATCTCTTTTTCATATGATCTTCAACAAAATTTAGATAAAAGACATCTCCCACACCGATTCTAACTCTGCAGTCTTTGAACCTGGGCCTTGGTGACGATACAGTATTGCATTAATTCTTGCACCATTTAGTCTCCTTATCTAATAGCACAGGCTTATTCTTTGTAACTAACAACAATGAAGGGTGCCTTTAAGAAATCTCCAGTGAGCATTGAGGCATTACAGATTAGGTCAGTAGAACTGCTGCTAGGTTGAGCATGATGGATGAGTGGGAGAATGAGTTTCTGCCGCACAGTATTGTGAAATCTTTTCATTGTCACCAACGGGCCTATGAGGGGCTGATGAATGAGGGAGCAAGTGTCAGAAACGCCCTTCCTTGCCCTGGTACACTTTTAATATCTCCCAGAGCTACAGGATGAGTATTGATAAAAGTAAAGTTTAAAAATAACCATGGAGTGATAGGTAGCAATGATTTAAGGAGAAAGTGGCGATGGGGTTAGAGAGGGTTCATTTTGTAAAAGCACACAGAAGAGAGGAAGCTGAGCTGCATGGATCAGAGAAGGAGCACTAGGCTTTTTATAAAAAGCTAATGTGATGAGGATGACGAGTTCCTTGATGGATGAGTTACTTCCATCTGGTTGCAGTATATGTAATAAATAGCTGTGCTCATGTTTGACCTCTCCCACTTAACTGGCACATCTTTGTCTTCTGGGATATCCAGGAGGGAACTGTCCATTACAGTCAGAGGGAATGGGCAACAGGAAAGGAAGAGAGAGTGACCAACATGCAGAGCTTGGGAAGCTTATAGGGTTGCATATATGACAGGTGAAAGTGATGTCAAAGTTTTATAAAGGGAACAAGAGAGAAATAGTTCCATTACTTCCTGTGCAGCGTAATTTTAGAATGGGAAACTTATTTTGAAATAGTTTCCTACATAAAGATCTTGCACAGTCTGATTTTTCTTGTCCTAGATTTGTATGTTAAGATATTCTTTACCTTGACTTCTGGTTTTTTCTGCATTCTTTTTTGTGTCTCATCCAGGGAAAACTTGAGAAAAAAAAATTGTGTTTCTCCAAAAAAACCTGTGTGCCTGTCCATTGGAATGCCTTCTTTTGTTTGTTTGCTTTTTTTGGTTTTTTGTTCCCCTCACAGACCAGGATTTCTTCTCCTCTGTTTCATAAGAGTGGATCACATGATTCTGGAGAAATTATATAAAAGGACTTCAAATGACTTAGCATGTTTTAGCACATGCTTTGCATGAAATTCATGGCTGAAAATATTTTTGAGCTTTTTTTTTTTTTGACATACTGACACTCAAAGAATTATGTCACCTAATGCTAATATGAATTTGGCAGCATATATTGTAATGGTTCTCATGAAACCACTAAAATGCCTACTCTGAAGAGATGTAAAATACAACATATCTGCTTGCTCAGTTATGGATCCATAATGTCATTCAGTAAATTCTAAAAATTCTTTTGGAAGGCTCTGTTTGTTCAAGGCAGGGGGTTATGTTTTGGATTTATTTTCAGTTTAATGTTTAAATGTGTTAATTAGTAGAAAAATAATTGATAAAATTAATTTTCAAGCTATGTGATAGAAAATGTGACCCTTAAAAATGTATGCTCTTTTACGTGAGTGTGTTTTTTGAGTATATGTAATGGCATTAAAATACTTAGTGGTGCTTGTAATCTGAAGTCTTGGAGCCCCAATTGTACTTCGCTGTGGTTAAGAAACAGAAGTTAAAATCTTTTTTCTCCTGAATTGCCTTCATCCAATGCTTACATGGTAGATTTCTGCTCTAAAAATAGTTTCCTTTTTCTTTGAAGTTGGTTTAAAAGTGAAGCTGCTTGACATTTCCTGGTTGAGTAAAATATTTTTCCTAATCACTTACAATTGCCATACTCAGATCTCTCTTAACATTCTCCCAATCTATTGTGTTTGTTTCCACTTTTTGAGATGTCTTTCCTGTCTAACAACTGTTCTTCAAATGAATAGTGGTAATTA